>NC_079171.1:16972178-17277178 GCF_947568905.1 Ostrea edulis
TGACAATATGCACATCTATAAATTCCAATGAAGCATTGTGCAAAGTCTCGAGTCTATCCGATAAGCCATATAGGAGGAGAAGCGTTAACAATATTTTGTGACAGACAGACAGCCAGTCAGACGGATGGATGAAAAGTATAAACACAATATGTCTCCCCCTGAAAGAGGGAAGACATACTGATTTATATAGATCATGATATCATACACAAAGGAACTTTTCCTTAAAACATTGAGACATGCTGTGTATTTTTTTTAAATATTTGGTTTAATTTACTTTAAAGTTAGCAAGCTGAAGATGATTTTAACATAGATTCACTTCAGGATAATGATATCATATTCAAGTTGTAACTTTTCAATATATATATATATATTTAAAACTTGAATTTTCACATCCAAATTTCCTATAAAATCTTTTAGTACTTAAAGAAACAGGTACATTCCTCCCTCCTTAAATGTCTTCACACCCAAAGGCACAACCCAGATTTTTTTGCCCCTGGCATGGCAGGACTTTCACTTGCAAGTCAAGGGATGGTCAACAGCACCAAATGTAACCGGAAGGGAGAAAATGCAATGGACCAGACCAGGATTCAAACCCAGGTGCCCTAAACCTCTAGTCAGGTGCTCTACCAACTGAGCTTACTGGCCACCGGCAATCGAACCCGGCTGACCACTACAGTAGCAAATATGGGAGAAAAATCTTTCAATATTGAATCAATAGGAGATCGAACCCGGTACCCTCAGTCAGTAAATGTGATGTAACCACTGCATTGAGCTTACTGTCCAGGCTGATATACAGGTGCTTGGGTCATAATATATGAATACACATCTAACCTTATACATATGTAGATTATTTACATATGTATAAGGTTAGATGTGTATTCATATATTATGACCCAAGCACCTGTGGGCTGATACACGAAGTATAATATTATTACAATACAAACTTAAAACTTGTTTCGAAAATCATACAAGAACTCTTCATATCGAGTAGATGAAAACCTTTAAACGTCGCTGACTCGAACACTCGGAACAGCATGATGAATATCAGACACTAGGCCTAGCCAGTCAGGCTAGTGGGCCTAATCTAAAAGACGTACTAAATGAAGAGATTGCTAAAAACAATAAAAACCACGCTGTCATCTGTCAGATTGTTTTTGAATTATACCTGGTCATCTTCATAAAGAAATTCGCATGGTATTTCTTTGCGCGCAATCTTTCCAAATATTGTATCCCCGCCCGGTTTCGCGGTTTGTGCTTTCTCAGTCTCCGACGACATGGCGAGTAAAATGTACGGAAGCACAGTCATGATTGTAAAAACATGTTTACATACAATTCCTTTAACTTTATACTTTTTAAAGTACGTATATATTTATTTTAAAAAAAGTAACGCTAATCCCATGAGGTCGAATTTATAAAAAAAAAAAATTGTAATGATTTCCTGAATTGCTTACCAGCGATTCACAAAATTCGGAATTGCAATTTATTTATTGCGAATGAGCTCCCATAATATAGGCCTAGGGATCTTGAATTCTGGGGATATTCAATTAAATATAAGTGTGTAAACTGCTCATTCGTCATTATTAATACGATATTGATTTATCAAAACTACGTTTTCCTTTCTTTTTATAGTACATTTTATTAACTTTGCAACACAAATAAAAACTTTTTTTGCTACCGGTTAATTTCAGTGATCTCGATCCCGATTCATTTATTCAAAACCGGGAAAAGAGTACCAATTCATTTCCCATAGACCTCAATGCTAACCTTTGGCCCTCTCACTAAATAACTATATTGATTTTAAACAAATGACAGCAAACATTTCAAAGTTCATTCCAAGTGTTGATAAAAAACGACAAAAATTATATAGGGTCCCTTGCCTTTTGTAGGCCATATTTGTACTTTTTTACAACACATTTAGCAATCTGCAGTAAATTACACCCTTCATTTTAAGCACACCCCTACCATGGTAATTTCCTCAGTCATTTCTCGATTTTGTGAGATAATTTTTCATCCTGACAATTAATATGAACCTCTATAATATTTCTTTCAATTCCAAATAATTTCACCCTTGATGAAATCCCTAGTTGAAGAAATTGAAAGGTTGGAATCGGAAAACAAGACTGATACTGATGTTTTTGAAAAGAAAAAACTCTCTCTTGAGAAATTGAGAAATGAAAAAATGCAAGGTCATTTAATAAGGTCACGTGCTAGATGGGTGGAAGAGGGTGAAAAACCAACGAAATATTTTTGTAACTTAGAATCACGTAACTACATTAATAAAGTTATTAACAGGGTAGATATTGAAGGACAATGTACTGTTTATGACCAGTTTGAAATTTTAAACAAAGTTCAAACCTTTTATAAAAATCTATATGCAAATAGAGACTCGGAACTTATTGACTTCGATCTTAATGATATCATTGATCATTCTGAAATTAAAAAACTTGATGAAAAATCAATAAACGCCCTTGAAAATGACATTGTAGAGAGTGAAGTTTTCCATATCCTAAAAAATATGAAAAATAATAAATCACCAGGTAGCGATGGTTTCACTGCTGAGTTTTTTAAATTCTTTTTGAAAGACTTAAAATGTTATATTGTAAGAGCAATCAATTGTGTTTTTAAAAACAAAGAACTGCCAATTTCGCAAAGACTTGGTATTATTACATGTATACCCAAAGGTGATAAACCTAGACAATATTTAAAAAACTGGCGTCCAATAACTCTGTTGAATGTCTTATATAAACTAATATCTGGATGTTTAAGCAACAGGATGAAATCTTCATTAGATGTAATTATTTCAGATACACAGTCTGGTTTTATGAAAGGTAGATATATAGGTGAAAACACAAGATTTATTTATGATTTAATGTCTTATACTGAATCCAACAACATACCAGGTCTCCTAGTACTAGTTGATTTTGAAAAAGCATTTGATTCAGTATCATGGTGTTTTATGTATAAAGTATTGAATTACTTTGGTTTGGGGAAAAGATTTGTTGAATGGATTAAAATTTTGAACACAAACTTCAAAGCATCAGTTCTACAATATGGGCATTTATCTGACCAAATTCATATTCAAAGAGGTTGTAGACAGGGAGATCCTATTGTTTCGTACTTGTTTCTTCTTTGTGCTGAGATCCTTGCCATCCTTGTGAAGCAAAATAAAGACATAAAAGGTATCACCATCTCTCAAAGAGAGCATAAAATTTCTCAATATGCCGACGATACTTCGCTTGCCCTTGACGGTTCACCAACATCATTGTTTGCAGCTCTAGATACTTTAGATTTCTTTTCAAAATTATCTGGGTTAAATATAAACAGTTCTAAAACAAAAATTATTTGGATTGGATCTTTAAAAAAATTCAAACCAAGTCTTTCACCATCCAAGATGGAAGCTAGATTGGGGATCAACAAGTTTTTCTTTACTTGGTATTCAATACTCAGTAGATTTAGAATCTATCACTGAAATAAACTATGACATAGTTCTACCAAAAATCAAGTCTATGATTCAACAATGGAAACGAAGAATATTGACCCTCATTGGTCGAGTCACTGTTGTAAAAACTCTTATTTTACCTAAATTTAACCATATATTCGTTTCTCTTCCTACTCCCAATACAGAAAAAAAATCTTTGTTGTGTAAAGACATTTTTGAATTTAAATGGAAATCAAAGTATGACAAGGTAAAAAGATCCGTAGTTACCCAAGACCATCTCTCTGGGGGTTTAAAGATGGTGAACATTGATAACTTTATCAAATCACTTAAATGTTCTTGGATGAAAAGACTGGTAACTACTAATGATAAACCTTGGTTAGATATATTTTTTGCCATTAATGGAAATGCTATTGTGAAAAACCTTTTGGATTTTGGAGATATATATATTTCAAATGTTCTAATGAACAAAAATAATATTTTTTGGAATGATGTTTTTAGCTCATGGCAGCATGTTATGAAGAAAATAGATCAAGATAAGAATATGAAAAATAAAACATTCACTATTCCAGTATGGTGTAATTCAAACATAAACATTGGTGGTACATGTATTTTTATAAAGAATTGGTACCAACAAGGTGTTAAAATTGTTGGAGATTTTTTGTCTGATGATTATACTTTCTTATCAAAATCTATGTTTGAACAGAAATTTCATATCCCTGATATAGATGTGATGCAATATAATAGTGTTATTTGTGCTCTGTCAAAATGCTTCAAGATTTTGAAAATTGAGAGGACCTGTATGTGGAAATTTGTCTTCCTTATTTACCATTTTATTTTGAAAATATTCTGCCAAATGTCAGATGTACAAATATTATTTATAATTGTATAAACACAAATGAGGTAACTCCTACTTCAATACCAAAGTGGAATGTAGAGTTATCTCCCCATGGTGTCAATGATATATGCATAAAGGATGTTTTCAAAGTTTGTTTTAAAACTACATCAGATTCCTCTGTACGGTGGCTACAGTATCGACTTCTTCACAGAATTCTTCCTGTCGGCTACTATCTAAAAAAAATTCAAATCAAAACATCAGATGTTTGTAACTTGTGTAAAAAAGAAACAGAAACTATTCAACATATGTTTGTGAGTTGTAATGAGGTATTGGATCTTTGGAGAGCTTTAAGTTTGCATATTTACAAGACTACTTCAAAAAGGATTGGTTTTAATTTTTAAAATATAATTTTAGGAGAATTACCACTTACTAAAGACAACATGAAAATTAACTTTATTATTTTGTATACTAAACAGTATATTTTCAATACCTCACTACAAGGTAAAACACTAAACATTTTAGGTCTTTTGAACCATTAGAAAATAAAATACAGTATTGAAGGTGTATATCTATTTACAATTTCAATCAATTATCTTTTGAAAAACAATGGAATTTGTGGAACAATATATTTGAACCCACTGTATAGTATATTTTTTATTGCATTTCTTGTATAATTTATTTTTTTTGTTGTTGTTGATACTATTATAGCAACCTCAATAATTATTTTTTGGGGGTATAATTTCAGTTAATTTTGAAATGTATGAGTGGAGTATGAATGGTTGGTATGAGTGATTATATATCCATTGTACATCTTACCTATAAAAGTATATAATATGATGCACTTAATTTCTATTTGTACAATGGACAATGCTAATAAAAAAAAATAATAATAAAAAAAATAAAAATTTTACTCTTGATATTAGCCAATCACGCAACAGGTGACCTAGACCTTCGCTCAACCTTACCCAAGATATAATTTTCATTCCAATTCTTTCAAAATTTGGTATGAAGCATCTTTGGAACAAGGGGGACATAAATTGTAAATTTAAGGATTTTTGCACCCTTGGGGCGGGACAAAAACTGCCCAAAATTGACAATTTTTCAAAAATCTTCTTTAGAACCGCACATGTGTAAGAAAAACTAAATGCATAATGATGTAGAGCAGGAAGGCCTCTACCAAAATTGTAAATTTCATAATCCCGGGTTAGGGGTTTTGACCCCAGGGCGGGGCCAAACTTAGTAAATAATGATTAACACCGTTCTTGATAATCATAGTAATTGTGTTCCTTTTATTTCTGTCACGTGTTAAGATAAATGATAATTCCCAGTTTTCGGCGATTTTTTTTATCAACATACATGTACGTTTTTGCCCCAAAATACACGTTTCCCCTTTCTTTTGTGCTCTCGATTTTCATTATACGCTAGAGAATCTCTTAATTCACCGTTTGAAAACAAAAATATTTCTGTTGCAAGTAGTTTGATGTTACTCTATATCTTTTGCTAGAATGACTGGACTACGGTACCTTGCATTGATGCTGAAAGTACACCCCATATTTCTTACCTATAAGTAACTATTGGTTTGATGATGTGACCAATTATATAGGTGTAGTGAAGTTTTAATGGGTGTATCTGTTAATTTTATATCTTTGTATATTAGATGTAGTGAAGTTTTAATGGGTGTATCTGTTAATTTCATATCTTTGTGTATTAGGTGTAGTGAAGTTTAAATGGGTGTATCTGTTAATTTTATATCTTTGTGTATTAGATGTAGTGAAGTTTTAATGGGTGTATCTGTTAATTTTATATCTTCGTGTATTAGATGTAGTGAAGTTTAAATGGGTGTATCTGTTTATCTTTGTATATTTCAAATGATGATCTCACGGCTTTGTTATACAAATGAGACTGCTTCTTTGAAAGAACAAGAATTGGAGAGTACCTACATGCAGGTAAGTATTTATATGTTTTAACACATTCTATTTCTGTACCATTAATTAATAAACTTTTCTTTTATATATAAATGTCCACTTTTGTTAAAGATGATTGTTTTTGTTCTATTAGCATTGATTTCCAAACACCATTCGTTACACTATTTATACAAGCTCGTTTTTGTCTCAAAAATTGGTGGTTATCAGATACTAATACTAAGTCATCTATACATATAATAAACCTCCTATTTGTTTGCTGAAAAATGAGACTGAGTATCTTTGTTAAGCAAATTTGACAGATCATTTAAGAATATTTTGAATATGTTTGGGCTTAAAACATCACCTTGGTGGAGTTTAATTTTTATCGATTTTAATACATTTGTGTATATGAGATATAACTGTGTCTGTACATACTGCATATTATTTAGTTGAATAACCCATTTACATTTTAATTGACGGAGTTTAAGTTTTATACCTTCATGTATTATTGTATCCAATGCGGAAGTCTACGAAGCAAGCACATAAACGTTTACTACCGTTGTTGGTATATTTGTCAATCAATTACAAATAAATGATCAGATGTTCTAGCTTTCTTTCAGAATCCTCTCTGGCTTCCATACTTACTTATCCTCTTCGTCCCGGATGGGACATAAGGCTTCAACAAGTAGCCGTGCCATTTACCTCTGTCTTTTGCCACAAGCTGGACTTGTCCCCATGAGTAGCCCATCTCCTCTATTGAACTCAGATGCTACATATAGTGGAATTTGCCATTGAATACACTGTTCTATAATGTTATGAATGGCAAAAATCTGGTATATATATACGTCCCCTTCCTCTCCTGAATCCAGCCTACTCCTCTCTCGGTTTCGTGTCAACCATTTTATCTATTCTGTTCAGAGGTATTCTACGGAAATCCTCACTTGGGACTATTTAAAAGAAATGAACATTATTCCTCTCCAGTTGTCATAGATTTGGACATCTTTTTTCGGAAGTTTTACAATAAGTCCTTTACACCAGTCATGTGATATGGTTTTGTTTTCCTACGTGTACAAGAACAAGTTCAGTAGTATTTTTTATGATGTAATGCTCAATATCTGACCTGTATGGAGCGCCAAATTAACATAAACTCAAATAATTGAAGATATCTTCAATTATTTGAAGATATCATCAATTCAATTATTGCTCTCTTTAATTGAATTAATGCGCGCATTAAATCAATTATTGCTCTCATCAAATGAATTAATGCGCGCATCAATTCAATTATTGCTCTCATCATTTGATTTAATGCACGCATTATATCAATTATTGCTCTTTTCAATTGAATTGTAGCGCGCGTCAATTCAATTGTTGATATCATAAATTCATTTGAAGAGATCATTAATTCAATTAAAGCGCGCATCAATTCAGCAGAAGAATTAATGCTATCATCAATTCATTTAATGCGCGCAATAATTCAGAATTGAAGATATCATTAATTATTTGAAGAGATCTTTAATTAAATTGTTGCGCGCATCAAATGAATTGATGATATCTTCAAATAATTGAAGATATCTTCAATTATTTGAGTTTATGTTAATTTGGCGCTCCATAGACCTGAGCATCTCAGCATGGGTCTGATTGAATATACTTCTCTGTTTTCTTTTCCCCCTCTTTGACTTCTCTGATTGATGAAACCAGGTTCTTGGATACTTTAGGATTGCTTTTGTTTAATTAGTTGATCTAACTTATCAAAAATATTCTGAATAAATTGTCGTTTCTTATATATGCTTCCTTAATGTAGCATATACTTTTTAAGCGTTGAAACAAGAACCTCGTATGGTTGGATTGTTAGGAAATCTTTATATTAACAGCCTTTTCAGTAAGTTGTTTCTTCATTTTCCAAAGATCAGAGTCAAAGTTATTTTTTGTGAACTTGCAATACATGTACAAACTGCAGTGATTCCGAAGGTCCGTCGGACATTGGCAAATGTCCGGTGATTTTTGTTTTGGTCCGATCAATATCAGTTGTTGGCCGGACCAAGTGTCCGATAATCTCTTTTCCAATGAAATACATGATTAGATAAATTTTCAATTCTTAGCAGCATGTCCCAAAACTTATTCTGTTCTTTAGTCATTGCAAACAGAAAACATGTTTACGTTTAACTCAAATATTTATCAAACTTGCAATCATCTTCAATTCCCCCGAGAGGGTCCCGTGAAACTACAGACGTCTTTGAAGCGTTTGAATTAGGTAATAAATAACACGTAAATAAAGCGTTTAAACTATACTCTGATCAAGAAGTTCTTGAACAGCATGGGCACGTTTGATTTGAACAATTTGCATTTGGGTTATGGGAATTGCTCGAGTTTTAAAAAAAAGTAATGACTGAATCTCTTTCTCTCTCTCTCTCTCTCTCTCTCTCTCTCTCTCTCTCTCTCAGAAAATACCTTTAATAGTTTCTTATAAACATTTTGTACAAGTTTCTTTGCAGAATGTATGTATATATATACTGTATGTATGTTTTAAAAATAAATAAATAAATAAAAAAAAAAGAAGAAAAGTTTACTCCACTGAAATGCTATGCTTGAGTTAATAAAGTACGTCGCCGATGCCATTCTGGGCCAGACAGTTCAAATTTACACGAAAGCTTCCTGACATTTTGTTAAAATTATGGCCCCCGGGGGTAGAGTAGGGCGTCAATAGGGGATCAAAGGTTTACATGGGAATATATAGGGAACATCTTTGAAAATCTTCTTCTCAAGAACCACTGGGCCAGATAGTTCAAATTTAAATGAAATTTTAAGCTTCCTGATATAGTGTAAATTCAAGTTTGTCAAAAAGTACCAGAAGATCTTGGGAAGCACTGAAACGGTAGGCTCTACTCATTACCAGACACGTTTAATTTACATGACTTACATATGCTAATAAAGCTATTTTCTTGGTGAGTGAAGGGAAAGATTAGCTTAAAGTTATAAATATGTTGACCCATTTCCATGTATTGTAAGCCCATGATAAGCGCTGCGCAACCCATCCACCCTTCCCGTCCGATAGCCAGGATTTAGTATAAGATGTGGGTGGGATTTTTAAAAAGTTCCTCATTTCTTGGTCAAGAATGTTAGAGATCTATATCAACTACTAACAACTCCCCCAACTTTATAAAAGAAAAGAGAGAGAGAGAGAGAGAGAGAGAAACCGATATGTGCCTGCTAGGAAAGGTGATATTGCTACCCCCCCCCCTTTTTTTTTTTCATTTGTGCACAGTTGAACAAAAGCTAAAGTAAAGTAAAGTAAATTTTATTTAAAGTCGGCACTATATACATTCAACATGTCAAACACAAGCTCTGTAGAGTTTTTAACGGACTATCACATTCAAGTATATCAAGGACAAAGACAAATAGCATGTATGTACACATATACACAGACATATCACAGATTAACAAAAGAATACAAAATAAAAGAAAACTTTCATGCAAAAATATACAGACACGAAAGCATAAGACTACGAGGAAGAAATAAAATACTACAAGCAAGAGTATATGTATAAAAACCATCATTAAATTTCAAGCCTATGTTTGCTGTTTCAAGTAAAAGCTGTATAGTATAAGAATTTTTGAAAATAATTTAAATATAATTAAAATAAATGATGGTAGTAAATTAATCATATAAATATTTAAAATTTCATTGCTGATGGAATTTACTGAAAAAATAAATAATAAAAGTAAAAATAGAAAAGAAAGGTCTTATTGAGCCATGCAGACACACGCATAAACGCTGCATAGATAAAAAGAGCAGAAGCAACATATAAAGCTACGTACACTGGACCTAAGATCTGCATGATTTACAATTACATGTGGGGCCAGACCAAGTGGAAATAAAACTTTTAAATTGATTTAAGGTGGTAAGATGCCTAGCTTCATTTGGCAAAGAGTTCCAGATCTTAGGAGCACTGTACCTAAAGGATTGCAACCCATACCTGGTTGTCCTGACACTGGGCACAATGGCAGTGTTTGTGTATCTAAAACTGTAAGAGTGATCTTTAAATGCAATGATGTCATGAAGAAACAGAGAGCTGGATTTGTTTATAAGTTTCTATAGCCAGTGTGCGCATACGCCTTACTTTTAAGGTTGGAAGAAGAGATTTATGAAGCAATTCATCATATGTAGAAACATAATCATTATATATGAAACGAAGGGCCCTTTTCTGTAGTTTTTCCATTTTTGTGGTATTCTTCTCCGAGCAGAAGTGCCAGGTAAGGGGGCAGTAGCTAAAATTTGATAAAATAAAGAAATGGTAAATTGTAAGTTTGCTTAGACGATTAAGATTGTGTCCTATTCTTTTTAACACATTTAATTGCCTAGCTGCCTTCCTACAGATGTCAGTAATATGGGAATTGAAATTTAATTGATAATCTATGGTCACCCCTAATAGTTTAACCTCCGATTCACTGCATAGAGTAGTTTCTCCTAAATCAAAAGTTAATTTTAAATCTTTGCTCTTCTTTCCTACTGAAATTGCCTGAAATTTGTCAGGGTTTGCCTTCATTTTGTTGCAATTGAACCAGTTTGAAAGAGATACGCTATCATTTTCCAATGTGGTCTTTAATATATCTGCTTTTTCAGCCAGCTTAAAGTTATAAATATGATGACCCATTTCCATGTATTGTAGGATAAGCGCTGCGCAACCCATCCACCCTTCCCGCCCGATAGCCAGGATTTAGTATAAGATGTGGGTGGGATTTTTAAAAAGTTCCTCATTTCTTGGTCAAGAATGTTAGAGATCTATATCAACTACTAACAACTCCCCCAACTTTATAAAAGAAGAGAGAGAGAGAGAAACCAATATGTGCCTGCTAGGAAAGGTGGTATTGCTACCCCCCCCCCTTTTTTTTTCATTTGTGCACAGTTGAACAAAAGTTGTACATTAAAATGAAGCTAATCATTTTTTTGTGGTTGTTTGTTCGTATGTTCGGAAATGTGTGCGATTTTTGTTTAGTTTGTTGAGTTTTTTTTTACTTTTTAAAAAATATTCATAGTTTTGACCAATCATACCTAAAGCTTGTCTTAACTTCCTATGAAATATGCTAATGAGTTCGAGGCAGGGTTTTAGTTTCTATATCGCCAAGGTGCTGTGGTAAGGTCGCAAACATATGCGTTTTAAGTAGAAGATTGATGTTAAACAGAAACAAGGGCATAGAGGAACAAACAAACAAGTTTATGTAATGTAAGTTATTTGCAATCTTTCCTTTTTTATTTGAGTAACGCGCTTCTTTTATCGTGTTTGAAAACGAAACCAAGTGCAGGTATATATCTCGAAAGTAGACATAAAGCGGTTGAAAAATGGAGCATATTTGAACATTTTGTGCATCATTTCCTCGATATTTACTTTTCAAAGCTCCGTTTGTATGATTTTGAAACAAATTAGTGACGAATTGTTTTAGTTTTAGACTGTAAAATTGAATTTGTATATATCGAAAGTAAAACACAAGTCCTCTACTTTCTTTTCAAAGATGGCGCCCACGATTGTTGTCTCGCAGTTGGTTTGCAAATCCAGTGCGCGCAGGATAGCTATTTATTATGTAAAAACACAAAACAGAATAAGGAACTGCATAGGAGTGATGGAAATAAGTGAATTCTACATGTAGCTTACATTTCGATATTCGTGTGGAAGAGGCATGATCATGATAATGTATACTGAAAGTAGGTCAGTGCAGAACGAGGCTGTGGGGTTCTTGGGGGGTAAAACAAGATAAAAACTGTACACATGTCACATAAGAATAATTACTACCTAATATTGAGGCAGTTTTCCCTCCCAAAAATTCCCAAAATGGTTTAAAAATATCCTAACAGAACTGAGTAATTGAAGTTTTATTTAACTTTAGAAAAAGAATTTTAAGTATGACATTTTTATTGCATTAAAACATATTGATACACAGAATATTTTTTAATACAGAATGTTTTTGTCATTTATTCAAGCTCTATATATATATATATATTTATATACAGAGTTGGCGAAAGATGCCAGACTACCAGATATCTCTATTAAATTTTCAATTTGTCCAGTAAAACTTAGAATGTCATCAGACAAACTGTCTGATAGATATTAGCAGAAAAAATTATCATGCATGTCTGCGTTGTTTATAGACTTTTATGCAAACAAGAACTTAGTCTTAAGCTGGTAGAGATAACTTGCTTTTATACCATGAACTTGCTTTCCCAGAAATCTTAAACCCGCTTCGTGCATGTACACTTAATATTATGCAAGTCATTCTTCTTCAGATTGTGTGGCCTATCAAACGGTTGAAAAATCGCATTATTTATAAGAAAAGTGGTATCAACTGTCCAAGTGGACATAGTTTGCTAATGGGAGCTATTAGCAAACCATGTCCACTGGTCTGCTCTCATTAGGAGAAAAATACACACCAAACATCTCTGTTCCTCATAAAAAATGACACTGTCAGAATTAATGTTGCACTGTATTTCAAATATTTGTGATTTACTATTCATTTGCAAATATTCATTTTAAATTAGCTCTAGATAAGGCCCATTCAACTTAATTAATAAATTATCATCCAGGGTCACCAAAATCTATGGGGCGGATGGGATGATTTTAATTTTTCTTTTCTGAGAAAAATACTAATGACAAACGAGTTTTTGTCAACAGAAGTGCATCATTTAATGCCAGATGGATATCAATCAGTATGCTTATTTCACAGACGAATTCAAGGTTAAGCTATAATTTCAAACATAAAAACATACGAAACTTCCTCAAGATATGAAGAGCATTGATCCCTCCCTTTCATTTACGTCCATAAGAACATGAGAAATTAAGAATACCATATTATCTATTTTCTTCACGTGGCTTTTCACGTTGCTATATTGGAAATGTAAACAAGAGGTGTAAATACCGGAGTCAGGAATGAAAATTTTCCGGAAATCGCAAGTTTCGCAAAATAAAAAAATTTGGGGTGGGCGGGGATGATAATCTATCAATTAAGTTGAATTGACCTAAATTCAGAATTGAAAATTCCCAAATATCCAAAAATGTCAATAATTTTTCCCAAATCAACATGGCATAGAGCAACTTTCAAAATAAGTGAGAAAAACACATTCATTCTGTTCAACTTGATTTTCAACTTCATAGATCCCGTGGGGATCCGGGTTAGAATAGGTCCTCAGCACCCCTTGCTTGTTGTAGAAGGCGACTAAATGGGGTGGTCCTTTGGATGAGACTGCAAAAACCGAGGTCCCGTGTCACAGCAGGTGTGGCACGATAAAGATCCCTGCTCAAAGGCCATGAGCGCCTAGCATTGGTTGAAATTTGCAGCCCTTCACCGGCAGTGGTGACGTCTCCATATGAGTGAAAAATTCTCGAGAGGGACATTAAACAATATTCAATCAATCAGTCAATCAACTTCATAGAAGGCCTAACAACTTAACAAATACGTGTAGTGTCCTATTTGGTTGTATAGGAGGCGTGTCCCCATTCCAAGTAACATTTTACAAGGGAAACTTTTTTTTTCTAGTGTGGTTAGCAAATCAAATTGCATGTTATAAGTAAAATTGAATTGTATACTTATATAGGAGTATCTAGTCAAATTCTTTAGAAGTTTAGAATCTTTGCGATTGTCAAGAACCACAATGAGGGTAAATACAAGAATCCTGCTTTAGGGTTCATTTTTTTGTCCACACTATGAGCCCTAGCTTCAGGATGGGGGGGGGGGGGGGGGGGGGGGGGGGGGGTGTTCAATTTAGACTAGAGTGATATCATTATGTGGTGTTCATTCAGTTTGCTCACACTATGTTTTGCATGACCATATTAGGGACCTTAATTGTAATGTTTTACATGGGAAAATGCAACTGCTCAGATGAGAAATATGGTTCATGTGGAGCTCTCTCATAGGAAGACTTTCATTTCTTGCAAGGTTTAATGGTTATAGAAAATAATTTTTAAACAGTATCTGATTTCAATTTCAATATTTCTGAATCATCCTGACTTGGGGCCGATTGATTTGCTGAAAGAGAATGGTGGTAATTTAAATATTAAAACTTTATATACTGGGTACGTGCGACGTAGTTACTGTTTAATCAGGATTTGTGGCTAAAATTCTAATTAATTTTATACAAACCCATCTAAGTTAACAATGAATTTATATGACACTACTATCAAATTACTATCAAATTATACTGTTGCATGTAGTGTTCTTGATCATTTTCAAAAATTACAGAAACTCTCAGACTTCATAAGCAAGGTGACTGAAATAAATGTTGTTGTCTATGATTCTCTTGGTTTTATAATTTGTAGTTACTTGTGTGTAGTAAATAATATACTTTAAAGCTTAAATGTTATTAAATACAACATATTAAAATAATTATAGATGAAACAGAATGGAGGAGACAGAAGGAGAAGTAAGTGAAGAAACTATATATGTATACCAATATCCGGGGGAGAGTCATGCAGACACGGGGGGTGAGGAGAGAGTGGTCAGTCTGGACAGTAAGGATTCCCCGGTGGAGGAAGTCGTGACGGATACGCAATATGTGGAGGAGGTAGTGGAAATTGACAATGAAAATGTCGTCGTGGCTAATGTGATGGCAGCCACAGAGAAAGGCTCCATTAAACTAGTCTTGTCAGAGGAAGACAGCAACCAGGAGGAGCATGGCTACACGATGAACTATAGACCAATCCGACCGGTGGAACGGCAAAAAATGAGGCCCTGGCTCCTCGAGCATCTCGATAGTGGGAATATTCCGGGTCTCTCCTGGCAAAACCGAACACAGCGTATTTTTCGCATTTCCTGGAAGCATGCAGCACACAATTGTTTTAACAGAACCAGAGATTCAGACTTGTTTGAGAGATGGGCATATCACACAGGTATGACTGTCGATTGGATTTATAATTGTTTATTTAATATTACTTTCACATGGGTAGACAAATATTAAGGCCTGAAACTGTTCTGACTAAGACTATTTCATCCTTGATAAAAACTACTTGCATCAACCATATGAACAACGAAACATCAAACTAATTCGATATTGGTGAAAATGATGAGTTGGTAACAATGTCACAGATCAACATCATATGTACATTATCTCGAATATTACATCTGTCAATTAATTTGGCGCCAGTAGGGGACATGTATTGCTTATGCAATACTCTCAGAATGCCTGTTATTCTTCCTCTTCTTTCTCACACCTAAAATTTTTCGCAGCTGTTCTCCATAACCCGTAGATTAAAGTATTAGATAGTCAAGGATATGATAGGCCAATGTATTTAGTTATGCAGGTTTGGTACATTTTGTGGGAGTCAAATGGGGGTGGGGTCTATTAAACATGTCTATTAATCATTAAACACTCTATGGAGGAAAATTAATTCCAAAATTCAACAGATATAACTTGACAAATATGATAGATTCCTGGGGTCTTTGGAAATGAGAAGAGAATGACAGTGTCTACAATCTAGTATCAAGGTCAAGGGACTCCAGTGACCTTGACCTCTGACCATGAACATAAAAACTGGTATAACTTAAGAAATGGGATTGATAATGACATGAGATCTTCAGAAGTGATGAAAGGATGATAGGACCCACCAACTAATACATGTATCAAGGTCAAGTGACTCCACCCAGTTACCAATTGACCTTGAACATAAAACTGGTATTACATGTACTTCAGGACCAGGCCTGATGGAGATGAGGGATCTTCAGAAAGGATTATGGGAATTTGAACATAAAAACTGTTATAACTTTAGAAAGGGGATTGATAGAGAAATAGGATCTTCAGAAATGATAAGAGGATACAACCTAGTTCTAACTTCAAATGACTCCTTTGACCATCATTAAAACCCATATTAATTTAGAACCGGAACCAACAGAGACTTGATAAAAGGATGTTGTGACCTACAAACCAGTATCAAGGTCAAGTGACTCCAGTGACCTTGACCTCTTACTATTATAAAGATAAGAATGTAAATAAACATATTGTTCTTCAATGATTCACACCACGATGTTCAAGACCAGGTTGGGAGCACAATATGGGTTCGTAGATTTACTACTTTGGAAAATTTTAAAGAATGTTACAGCATTCTCATTTATAGCTGGCCATCGGCAATTTCTTGCCCCCCCCCCCCCCCCCCCCCCACTTTGTGCAAATTGCTGCTACTTCCTATTGCAAAGACGAAACAAAATTGTGCTATGTCATGAACTTACTTTAATGAAACACAGATGTCACAAATTAACATGTCACAGACATGATTTACATTCAGTGATTTTTCTACATTTTTTACAAGGGTCCTGTGGCTTTTGAATTGGGGAAAAATTGTCGACATTTCAGTCATATTGGGAAAAATCAATTTTATCGTAAATAAGTTTGAAATTCATATCAAACATTATATTATCTTTATTTTACACATCTAATTTTCTTTAATCTTCTAAAAGTTTTAACAATTCTATCCAAATCATTCCAATAACTCTTTGTTAAGTCTTGTGTATATAATTCACATCGAATGTTTATTTTTTCAAATACGTTTTCCTTTCATAATTTTATTATTGGGAAAAATGCAAGCTAAATTGGGGGGAAATTTGCAATTTTTAGGAGGGGAAAGGGCCGAAATTCGGACTTAAAATGAGCCTTAAAAAATCACTGACATTTGTTGGTTTTTTATTTGCGATCTTGATCCCGAACTGTAACGTGGTTTAAAGTAGGGATTCCCCCATTTCTTATATTAACCTATAGTGTAAGTTATGGAGAAAATAACGGATTATTTTGCAAAGAGACGTACACTTGGTAACTTCGAACTAGGTGTTCCATTCATTTCAAAGTTGTATTTATTCAGTTATAATTGTGATTACTGTTATAGAATTAATACAGATTGAGTTGAATATACTTACCACTAATTTAAAAAAAGGTTATGTTGCTATCTAGCAAGAGGAGGTTACAAATATAAGCCCCCGGATCACCTAATGGGCTCACACCTTTGGCACTTACAAAGTTGGCCTCCTACTTCTAAATTTATTGAGAACCTTGATGTTATCTATTACAGAAAGGGTACAGTTTATCTTATGAATACGCATTCATCCTTATGTAGATTAATTAACAGAAAACTTATAACTTCTTTGTTGTAGGTCGCCATCATGATGGGAACCACAAGCGATGGAAAGCAAATTTTCGTTGTGCTTTGAACAGCTTACCAGATGTCATAGAGCTTAGGGACCTGGGTGTAAGAAAGGGAGATAATGCATTTAAAGTGTATAAATTTATTGACCTCAGTGATGAGAAAGAGAGGGAGGAGAAGAAAAGGTTACAAATGTTAACTAGGAGCGGCAAGAAAACGGAGACCAAGAAAGGTAAGTAAAGGTCTGCTAAGATTCATTACAATAATGTCACTGTAAAACTCCAGTAAAACAGTTAAGATTATATGAATATTGCATGTAGTTGAGGGTAACATTGAAAATTTTCACTCCGAGAAAACCATTGTCAACCAAGGCTTACATGCAATATTTGTTTTATTATACTGAATGTTATATAAACAACAAAGCAGAAAGACTTACGCCTGTTGACTTTTGATCGATCACTGTCATGCAATATTTCGTATATCGCTGTGGGTATTCGTGTTTATTACAAACACTCAATTGACATCGTCTAACAATCTACGGTGAACTGTACACACATAAATTTGACGCATGTGATAATTTTTTTTAATGTCGCCCATTGTCAAGTACTGTTACCCGTTGCTATATACTATCACCCTGGAGCGCATGCTTTCTGTTCTCAGAGGGTAACACTAAGTTTTTTCAAATGCTTCTCGACTAATCAGATTCGAGTATTTTACATGAAAGTATAATAATACAAAGTGTTGATTCATTACAATAATGTCACTGTAAAACTCGAGTAAAGTTCTGTTAAGATTTATATTCATATATTATCTTTGAAAATATCACATATTGATCCTGTGTATTCTAGTGACTGCATCACTTTAACCTGATTTAACATGACAGTTGTATCATGTACAGCTTGATTTAACATGACAGTTGTATTATGTACAGCTTGATTTAAATGACAGTTGTACCATGTACAGCTTGATTTAACATGACAGTTGTATCATGTACAGCTTGATTTAACATGACAGTTGTACCATGTACAGCTTGATTTAACATGACAGTTGTACCATGTACAGCTTGATTTAACATGACAGTTGTATGTACAGCTTGATTTAACATGACAGTTGTATCATGTACAGGGAGTTCGACACCCAGTACACCAGCAGGAAATAAACAGTTCAAGACGGAGACTAACTCTCCTGCAGCAGTGAGCATTACTACAGAGGGAGGCATGTTACAAACATTACTCCATGCCATAGAGCTTAAAAACCAAGAGGCAGCTACTGACAGGAACGATGACAAAAAGCCTAAGGTAAGATACTCAGTCAAGAGGCAGCTACTGACAGGAACGATGACAAAAAGCCTAAGGTAAGACACTCAGTCAAGAGGCAGCTACTGACAGGAACGATGACAAAAAGCCTAAGGTAAGACACTCAGTCAAGAGGCAGCTACTGACAGGAACGATGACAAAAAGCCTAAGGTAATACACTCAGTCAAGAGGCAGCTACTGACAGGAACGATGACAAAAAGCCTAAGGTAAGACACTCAGTCAAGAGGCAGCTACTGACAGGAACGATGACAAAAAGCCTAAGGTAAGACACTCAGTCACAACAAGTCCAGAAATAGAAGCAAAGCAACTATCAGAAGTAGATATGGCGAATTTCCAGCTATTTCTATAGTGCTGTTGTGAGGTCAATAGGGCATGAGCATTGTTGTGAGGTCAATAGGGCATGAGCATTGTTGCAGGTGTAAGTTATGGTTTGGAAAGTATTGATACAGACCATTCATTATGAAGATACCGTATATAAAATCAACACATTGTCCATCCAACTTTAAACACTGCGTTTTCAGATTGTTTACTGTTAATCATCTGCCATGTTGGTTTTGTGTATTTGCTATTTTCAGCAAGCCTATAGTAAAATTGATTGAAAGTATTGATATAGTTTGTTATGTTTCATTTGTTTTAAATAATTTGTATGTAACATAGTATTCATGTGAAATATCCAAAATAATAAGTCTGAGATCTAGCTTGTTTCCAAAAATGTGTGTTTTGTATTAGAGTTATCTTTTTTTCCTCTCATTTTAGTCTTAAACCATTTAAATAGTCTTATACAAAATTTTTTATGCCCCTGAGATCGATGATCGGGGGGCATATTGTTTTTGTCCTGTCTGTAATTCTGTCATTCTGCCTGAAACTTAAACTTTGTTAATAACTTTTGAACAGTGAGTTCTAGAGCTGTGATATTTCACATAAATATTCCTTGTGACAAGACATTTCGTGGGTACCAACATTTTTGACCCTGTGACGTTTGAGTTTGACCTACTTTTTGAAAACTTTATCTTTGCTAATAATTTTTGAACAGTAAGTGTTAGAGCTTTGATATTTCACATGAGTATTCCTTTTGACAAGACCTTTCCTTGGGTACCAAAATTGTTGACCTTGGAGTTTGACCTACTTTTAAAAAAATTTACATTGGTCATAACTGCTAAATGGTAAATATTATCGCTTTCATATTGCACATGAGCATTTCTTGTGACAAGATATTTGTCCTTGTGACCCAGGCCATCTTTAGAATTTGCCATTATCGGGGGCATTTGTGTTTCTCAAACACATCTTGTTTCATCTTCAGATGCAATTTTTTAAAACATAGGCCTTAGATTGGTTGATTTGGTATATTGGTTGAGGCTAGCGACTTAGTGAAAAAAGTATTGACCATATTACCAAAAATTACACTATCATATTCCAATGTTGATGTGGAAACAATAAACATAGCATAATGATTTGGATGTTAATTGAATAGGAAAAGATTCAGTTTACTGTGAAGAGAAGCTTAGATCAAGAAAACCAACCTAGACCAAAGCGTGTTCGTGGAGAAGCAAGCAAAAATCAGGAAAGTGAAGACACAGAAAGCAGTGAAGAAGAAGAGGATTCAGAAACGACATCCCAAGCCAGCAGTACTTCACTCACCCCAGGCACCACGCCAAACACATCGGGTAAGGACTCGATAATCACAAGTGTTATACACGCTGATATCGGGTAAGGACTCGATTAGGGCTGTGCTGTGCACCGCGATTCATACCATTTGATTCGATACACCGATTACAAATTCCGGATTTTGGTTCGGTTCGGTTTAGATTTTACATACACTGAAAACAACAATTATGGCATCTGAGTGATGTGCAGAAGATGTGGATTTTTATGCAACAGAGATTTTAATCACTACTGTGTTGAGAGTTAGCATTTCCATCACTCAGATACCAGCAGAATATGGTCCGCAAGATCATTGCAATGATCTTTTTAATGACATATAGCATTTCTATCAGTGCTGGAGTGAAATCAACATCGTAGATAATGACACAGATTAAATGTTTTGACAGTTAATATGAGAGAGAAGTAAATCAATAAAGGAGAGATCAACTGATGGAATTGTTGAATTTTTACATATAAATGAAAACAATATATATTTTCGATTGATGATAGCTTTGTTTGATAATCAAAAATTATGCAGCACATTAATATAATGAATT
Source organism: Ostrea edulis (assembly GCF_947568905.1). Lineage (NCBI taxonomy): Eukaryota > Metazoa > Mollusca > Bivalvia > Ostreida > Ostreidae > Ostrea > Ostrea edulis. The sequence continues at coordinate 16,992,982 of NC_079171.1, forward strand.
TAATAGACTGTCAACATTTTCTTTTTTCTATCAAAGTTATAATATGCAGTTACAAGTAGATATGTTTACAAATTACAAAATATAGTTACACAAAACCTGGAATAAAATTAAATTATGTATGCTACTCATTAAAATTGTTAATTTTTGTGCTGTCACTAGATAAATTGGACCTAACATGAACTGAATAAAAAAAACCCACCGAATTGTGCTGTTCTGAATCGAAACCGAACCGAATCGAGCTAACCCAGAATCGTCCCAGCCCTAAACTCGATAATCATATAAGTGTTATACACCACTGGTACTAAACTGATGATAGTAACGATCGTTACTATGATCCCAAGATGGCGGAAGGAAATTCCGGAAAGACTACGTTTACTTATTATATCTATTTGTATTGTTTATTTGCGAATGATATGTAGGTAAGAAATATCATACACTAGCAACAATTACGATAAGGTGTTATTTTATCTTTTATACGGCTCATATGAACAGAAAATTTGTTATTGAAAAAACAGCGAGGATGATAGTAACGGAATGAATGATGATAGTAGCGTAATAACTTTCGTTACTATCATCCTCGCTGTTTTTTCAACAAGGAATTTTCTGTTCATATGAGCCGTATAAAAGATAAAATAACACCTGATCGTAATTGTTGCTAGTGTATGATATTTCTTACCTACATATCATTCGCAAATAAACAATATAAATTAATATAATAAGTAAACATGGTTTTTCCGGAATTTCCTTCTGCCACCTTGGGATGATAGTAACGATCGTTACTATCATCAGTTTAATACCAGTGATGCACACTGACATCGGGTAAGGACTATATAATAATATAAAGCCAAATAAAATAATATATATAGTTCCGGTTACACTCCATTAAAAATTAAGGTAGGGATTTTATTTTATTTTTTTTATTTTTTTTTTTTTAATGATAGATTTTAGATGGAAACACAATTTTCTTTTACTTTCACTTCTTTGCATGTACCATTTATATATAGTGTGATATATACCTATCAAAATTGGTAGGGATTATAGTTTTAACAATTCTTATATAATATATTTCAAATAGAAAAATAAATACAGAAAAAAAATCAGTGCATTTGCCAAAATCATGTTTTTGAACATGAAAGTAGGAAATGATATTTAAACCAGAGTACTGTTTTCAAGTGCTTCCGAGTTTTTTTAAAGATCTATCCAACTTTTTCAAAATAAAGGAGGGTGATCGCTCAGTATATTCAAACAACCTGAAATTTGCACTATTGTGTATGTAAGTACTCTTTAGTTCTAAGTCACTCTCTGTCTAATGTTAGATGGCCTGTAGTAAGTGTTTACAGCTTAGCATTTTAGCGGTATCTATATATTGGCTATGAATGAACTTACAGTCAAGCTTCACCAGAAGGAAAATGGGTCAAAAACCTATATGTATAGTGGTATATATTATACACCACTTCTCATAAAAGAATGTCTTGAGAAAAGTGTACATCATATTCGGCAAAATACGGTAACTGGTTTTGGAAATAGTAAAAAAAAGTTTATAGGGTTGGGGGGTAAAAACTAGGGACGATCGGGTAACCCAAACCACACATATTTTTTTATTTGGCCTAAGTGTTATGCACGCTGACATCGAGCAAGGACTCGATAATGATATAAATTTTATACACTCTGACATTGGGTGATGACTCGATAATCATATATAAGTGTTATACACGCTGATATCGGGTAAGAACTCAATAATCAAGTAAGTGTTTTACAGATCTTGTAATACTATGATAAAGGCTCTATCTGCCCACCAAAATCAACAGCCATGCTTTTATTTCAAAATAAATGTGTTTTATGCAAGAATTCTGTGGTTTCTCTTCTAGAAAACATTCAGTGTAAGCTTGGACAAACTTCATATTTACACCAGATACTTCTTTACAACACAGATATGAAATAGTTTTTATGCCAATGAGATCGAAGATGGTCTGAGGAATGTGCATTTTTGAGCTCACTGGGTCCAAAGTTCTCAAAACATTTATACCTATTGGGGAGCCTGAAAATTTCCTAAATTTTCTCATATCAGTTAAGCAATTTATAGGACCCGATGCATAAATTATATGGCAGACTATCCTCCATTTTCTTTGACTAACTAAAAGTCAAGGGCACAAAGAGAATAATTATAATTTTAAGGTTATTTAATGCAATGATTTCTCCCAAACACATTTGAACTTTACATTATAGCTGCAGTATTTTTAGAACTACAAGTACTTCGCTATTTCTATTTTGACAAGTTAAATCTATTTTCAGGGCGAAATGTGATCAGCATGTTGAAACTACCATCAACCATAGGTAAGACAATTGTTTTTTGCTCACCAGAGTAAAAAACTCAAGTAAGCCTCTCTGATCTAAATTTTTCAGTAGCCTGTTTGTGTGCAGTGTTTGAAACTTTCAGTATAGACCAAGACTCCTTCAGAAAAACTTGAGTGTAGATATTGAGTTCTTGATGGCATCTGATGAGTTGCCGGTTTCCTACGTGTTACAGGGATGCGAGAAGTGAAGATACATATAGATCAAGGCCGTATACAGTCATAGTGACTGTAATGATGTTATGGAAGCACATGATGGGTAGTTTTTTTTCTGGTCCACACTGGCTACAGAGAATGTTGAATATTGAGTTTTTCTAAATCAAAATCATGTATAATGTGCAGTAATAATGTGGACACATTAAAAAGATGACATTTCAGCTTCCAGTCTCATACTTGTTAGTACAGAGATTATGGGTTTCAAAAAGATGCTTATTGATTTCTAGGTCAAAGGTCAAGGCCATTGTAATAAGTGATATGAGTTGATGATTGAAAAGGGTACATATTCAGTAATATGGTGTTGCAAGGGAAGGATCTGCAAGATGTAAGAAAATTCTGGTTATGTAGCTTATGAAATACTGTTAATGATGTTTGATTTATTTCATTATTGTAGATGTAAAACAACTGCTAGCATTAGCTGGAAATAGACAGACTGATCCTGAGGGGAAGGATCCGAGTTCTGACAAAGTGACCATTACCAGTGTTACATTAGACTCTATCCTACAGGACAGACTGACCCAAAACACTGACAGTTCCAATGTCAAGATCACCATACCTTACACTGTGTTCGAGGCCCTCAAAGCCAGAAACAAGGCTTCCAAAGACAGAGGTAGTCCTGAGGGTACCCCCAGTAATGCAGAACTGACTCAATCTGTAGATGTCAAAAAGGATTCTTTAGGGACCACTGCAAAACAACAACTAGTATTAGGAAACCTAGCCAGCAATAAGGACTCCCCTTATCCCAACATCAGAAGTCGTCTTGTGTCACGACTGAACATGAGTGGTGCCCAGTTAGTAGGTCAAGGTCATATTCGTCCCTCTCTGGCTGCCACAGGAAATAAAGCGACCTTTGAGAAAGTGACAGTGCAAGCTATCCCACAACTACAGCCTGTCAGTGTGGGTAAGTTACATCAGTTCTAGTCATTATAAGTGTGGGTAAGTTATGTAAGTCCTGGTCATTATAAGTGTGGGTAAGTTATGTAAGTCCTGGTCATTATAAGTGTGGGTAAATTATGTAAGTCCTGGTCATTATAAGTGTGGGTAAGTTATGTAAGTCCTAGTCATTATAAGTGTGGGTAAGTTATGTAAGTCCTGGTCATTATAAGTTTGGATAAGTTAAACCAGTATAGGTCATTATAATTCTTGTGTTGTTATATTGAAGATGCTCATATTGAAGGTTGTAAATTTACAAACATAAGATGAAGTCATTTGGTGATAAATTCTTTATTGTGTATGAGACCTATATACCAGTTCTGTAAATTCCCTTATTGTTTCTAGAACCATGGACCTCATGTTAAAAAAGAAGACTAGGTCCTTAAATTCACATTGTTGGTCTGGCTGACGGCAATATTTGCGAAACTCTCTTAAAGTTAATATAATAAAGATTCCAAGTATATTGTATAATACATTGCCCATCCAGGGTAATTATTAGAAAATACCCTCTAAATGGGACCAAAAATTTCCTTTAACAACTATGTTACATTATATGCTTGCAAACTTTATCAATTAATATTTTGAATTTTTACTATCTGCAGCCCGGGTTTTCAGTTTAGTTTTTTTTAATCATAAAAATCTTATGCAACAGAATCTGTTTGAATGCAATAAGTGAAATCTAGGTGGTAATATGTTAAATGATGTATGCATTTAAGCCAGACATTTCTTTGCTGGTAAACAAAGTGATATCAGAAGCCTATATTACATCAAACTTTGCTTGAGAATTAGTTTTGTATGGAAGACTTGTGATTGTATTAAACAGTTTAGATATGACACATTAGGATATAGTCTGGGGAACTCTCAATGACTGTCATTTGACAAGAAAACTGGACAGAATGTTGGCATGTTATACCATTTGCAGAACTGGGTTCAGAGGTTTGCTAGGGGTGGTGTATATATCGGTTTTCTGAATATTGAGGGTTCTATGAGTTTTGAAATTCCAAGTCCAATTCATGGCTCAATGATCAAAGAGTTCATTCTCTAGAGTAGTGTGAATATAGCCATATAGTAAAGATACATTAAATCTAGAAAATCTTCTATACTCTCAGACATGTAAGAAAAACTGAAAGCATGGTTATAGTGCCCATGATGAAGATCCCTACCTAAACTGTGAAAATCATGGTCCCTGGGTTAGGGGTTTAGGCCCTAGGGTGGGGGCCAGTATTTGTGGAGATGCGGAGGGCTATGGGTAGTTGGGTATAAATTATGTCTCCCCTCTTTCAGGGGGAGACATAGTGTCACAAAATCTTGTGAACGCTTCTCCTCCTATATGGCTTATCGGATAGACTTGAAACTTTGTACAACTCTTCATTGTCATTTGTAGATATGCATATTGTTGGGACAGGAGGATCCAATTATTTTCCTAAAAGTTATAGTGAATCTTAAGAGGGATGGAGGATGTAAAATAGCTTGCGAACGCTTCTCCTCCTATATGGCTTATCGAATAGATATGAAACTTTGTACAATGCTTCATTGCCATTTGTAGATGTGCATATTGTCGGGACAGGAGGATCCAATTATTTTCCTAAAAGTTATAGTGAATCTTAAGAGGGATGGAGGATGTAAAATAGCTTGCGAACGCTTCTCCTCCTATATGGCTTATCGAATAGATATGATACTTTGTACAATGCTTCATTGCCATTTGTAGATGTGCATATTGTCGGGACAGGAGGATCCAATTATTTTCCTAAAAGTTATTGTGAATCTTAAGAGGGATGGAGGATGTAAAATAGCTTGTGAATGCTTCTCCTCCTATATGTCTTATCGAATAGATATGAAACTTTGTACAATACTTCATTGCCATTTGTAGATGTGCATATTGTCGGGACAGGAGGATCCAATTATTTTCCTAAAGTTATAGTTCATGTAAGAGGGGTGGAGGATGTAAAATAGCTTGTGAACATTTCACCTATATAACTTATCCAATAAACTTGAAATTTTGTACAATGCTTCAATGCCATTTGCAGATGTGCATATTGCAGGGACAGGAGGATCCAATTGTTGTCCTTAAAGTTATAGTGGATTTGAGGGTTGGAGAGTGTAAAATAGTTTGTGAACACTTCTCCTATGTGGTTATGGGAGTTCATAATGTCTATGTTCCTGCTCATGCTTTCTCCTCCATACTATGCAGTACATTAAGGGGAGGAGGTTTCATTTGGAGCACTTCCAATTTGGGGAGCTTGGGAGACATTTGTTTTTCATAAAAAACAATCTCTAGTTGAAATTATTTTTTTGAATTATTTTGCCATGAATTAAAATTTTGTGAGAAAATCATTGTGCAGTTTTCTGGATAAACTGGCTTCAATTTCTTGAAATATAAGAAATGTGTTTGTTCATAGTGGAAAAAGTTTCAAAACAAAATGTGTCCCCCTTTGATTTGATAAAGAGTCTCAGTCACCTAGTAACATGGCCTTAATCATTTTAATGATCTAGAAAGTCGTCTCCTTTAACCAAATATTCATATAAAATCAAGTAGCATATGCCAGTATTTGAAATGAAAGGGAGATAACAAGGGATAGGATTTTTAGATTATCTAAAAATTTTGTTTTTGATTTTAAGATTTGTAATATTTGATTCCTATCAGACAATTAGGATATTTCATAATTCATACAGGTGAAAAATGTTGAATATGTTTGTTATATGTGATATTCTTAAAACAACTGAACTTCAGCTGGTCTGTAGGACAGGACGTAAAATGGTGCTCAGTGTCGGGGATTACAACCCGCTGAATCCAGCCATACTGCAGTGGATGAGTGAATTTTCCCTAAACCTGTCTTATAAAACAATATTTAGAAATATCTCGCTTGAGTTTGATCCAATTTACTGCATATTTATTAGATATAATATTTAAAATGTCAAATTTCCTTCTTATGTAATAAATAATTTTTTAATGTTAAATAAACATTTTTAAAACTTTTGATTATGTTTTTCATGGTACAGATTTAGTGAAAATTGGATTAGAAATGAAATCAGAGGTTTATTCGAAAAAAAATGTAGTTGCAGAGGTATAATGTTTTTGACCCATCAGCCCTGTTCTTCTCAGTGCAACTCCTCTAAAACCACTGAACAGAGAGTATTTCATGAAACCTTGTAGTTGATAAGGATACGCTGCATAGATGTACATGAAACCTTGTAGTTGATAAGGATACACTGCATAGATGTACATGAAACCTTGGAGTTGATAAGGATTCACTGTATAGATGTACGTGAAACCTTGGAGTTGATAAGGATTCACTGTATAGATGTACATATTCACAGAAAATTCTGAATGAGTTTTTTTTTTGGGGGGGGGGAGAAATGTAGAAGTTTATAGTCAAAATTGAATCTACTTCTGAAACTGTGCCAGCACAACTCCACTGAAACCGCGGAACGGAGTTTCATGTAAACTTTGTAATCAGTATGGACATATTGTGTAGATGTTTATATTTACAGGAAATTCTTATTTGATTTTTTTTCTGGGAGTTAAAACATTATCCCCTTTTGAACATGTATATATTCAAAAAGAAAAAAGGTTTATAATATCATAATGCCATTTCCATATTCCCAACATGCTGTCATTCAAATAAACATTCATTTTTTTTTAAAAAAATGTCAAGGTGATTTGTACTTTATGTGTAGCAGTGTCATTCATTGTGGGAATGTGGAGTATGTGAGCTTGTCCACATTTTCTTTCATTATACCCCCCCCCCCCCCCCCCCCCCCCCCCCCCGCAACAAGTTGTGGGGGGGGGGATACTGGAATCGGGTTGTCCGTCTGTCTGTCCGTCCGTCTGTAGACGCAATGGTTTCCGGACTCTAAAGCATTATCCTTTCCACCTACCGTCACCATATCATACATATGGACTACCCATGGGATGAAGATGTTCCCTATCGATTTTGGGGTCCAAAGGTCAAGCGCACTGGACATCGAAGTAGCAATATGGTTTCCACCTACAGTCACCATATCATACATATGGACTACCCATGAGATGAAGATGTTCCCTATTGATTTTGGGGTCAAAAGGTCAAAGGTCAAGTGCACTGGACATCGAAGTAGCAATATGGTTTCCGGGCTCTAAAGCGTTATCCTTTCCACCTACAGTCACCATATCATACATATGGACTACCCATGGGATGAAGATGTTCCCTATCGATTTTGGGGTCAAAAGGTCAAAGGTCACGCGCACTGGACATCGAAGTAGCAATATGGTTTGGTTTGTCATGCCATTTGTTTTTTACATTCAGAAAAGAGGTAGTTTATACCTAGCTGCAATAATGTAGCCCAATCCAATTTTTTTTTATTCTGACGTTTTCGGGATAGGGCTACAATTCCATAGGATCTCCATAATGGTGCAAAATAATTTTATGAATAACCGATAATAAACTCTGTGTATTAGTCCCAAATGTTGTTTATACCAAAAGGAGTACCAACTTTGTGCTCGGGCATGTCTAATAAAGGTGTTTTTCATTAAATATAATGTACAGCATGCAAAATTCTTCGTCTGCTCCGCCATGCTTGTTATCGCGAGATCTCGTAGGTGGATCTAATGAAAAGCCTAAACATTGACAATCAGCGCGAAAATGTAGTTATTCGAGCCACTTCGACAAAGGAAGGAAAATCATATTGTTGCAGAAAGAATTTACACTCTGCTGTTCGGTTTTTAACTTGATATTAAATTCAAACCTTCTCAATACCGACGATATAGCTTTCGCCTCCATACTTGTCCATTGATGTAAATACCACCTTATATGGCATATGCAAATGACTTGACAACCGGAAGTTGAAACTTCAGTACATCAAACATGGCGCACAAATATGAATCGAGAAACTGGGATTTATCGAAATTGTTGAAAACGGTAGAATAGAGCCTCACAAATCTAAAGTTGTAGGTTGTAAATTTATATATTGACTAAGAAACATAGAATATCATTTTATTTACGTAAAGAAAGTCAGGAAATGTTTAGAATGAGCGCAAATGTTGCGGGAGTGAATCACTCCCGCATTTGCACCATTACGGAGATCCTAAGGAGTTGTAGCCCTCTCCCTAAAAAAAAAAAAAAAAACAAAAAAAAACAGAGAGGGCTACATTATTGCAGCTAGTTTATACCTATTACCAACACCCTTTGGGAGATTGGGGTAAACGGGGGGTATTCTTAGTGAGCATTGCTCACAGTACCTCTTGTTTTATATGAATTATGTAGAGAATATGACCTTAATATTGTAATGATATGAATTATGCAGAGAAAATGACCTTAATATTGTAATGATATGATTGATAGCTGTATGTAGAGAAAATGACCTTAATATTGTAATGATATGAATAATATTGTAATGATATGATTAATATTGTAATTATATGATTGATATTGTAATGATATGATTGATATTGTAATGATATGATTAATATTGTAATGATATGATTAATATTGTAATGATATGAATAATATTGTAATGATATGATTAATATTGTAATTATATGATTGATATTGTAATGATATGAATAATATTGTAATGATATGATTAATATTGTAATTATATGATTGATATTGTAATGATATGATTAATATTGTAATGATATGATTGATATTGTAATGATATGATTAATATTGTAATGATATGATTGATAGCTGTATGTAGAGAAAATGACCTTAATATTGTAATGATATGAATAATATTGTAATGATATGATTGATATTGTAATGATATGATTAATATTGTAATGATATGGTTAATATTGTAATGATATGATTAATATTGTAATGATATGATTGATATTGTAATGATATGATTGATATTGTAATGATATGGTTAATATTGTAATGATATGATTAATATTGTAATGATATGATTAATATTGTAATGATATGATGGATAGCTATACTTAATATTGTAATGATATGATTAATATTGTAATGATATGGTTAATATTGTAATGATATGATTGATAGCTGTACTTAATATTGTAATGATATGATTGATATTGTAATGATATGATTGATATTGTAATGATATGATTAATATTGTCATGATATGATTGATATTGTAATGATATGATTGATAGCTGTACTTAATATTGTAATGATATGATTAATATTGTAATGATATGGTTAATATTGTAATGATATGATTAATATTGTAATGATATGGTTAATATTGTCATGATATGATTGATATTGTAATGATATGATTGATAGCTGTACTTAATATTGTAATGATATGATTGATATTGTAATGATATGGTTAATATTGTAATGATATGATTAATATTGTAATGATATGATTGATATTGTAATGATATGGTTAATATTGTAATGATATGATTGATATTGTAATGAAATGATTGATAGCTGTACTTAATATTGTAATGATATGATTGATAGCTGTACGTATGAAGACTGAGAAAAATTCTGTTAATATACTTTCATGTAAAATATTTGAATCTGATTGGTCAAGAAACATTTGAAAAAAAAACTTATTGTTACCCTCTGAGAACAGAAACCATACATTCCAGGGTGATAGTATCTAGCAATGGGTAACATTACTTGACAACGGGTGATATTATAAAAATTATCGCAGGGATCAAATTTACGAGCATACAGTTCACCATAGATTGTTAGACGACGTCGTTTGAGTGTTTGTAATAAAACGTGAATACCCACATTGATATAAAAACATTGCATGACAGTGATTGATCAAATGTCAACAGACACAAGTTTATATAACATTCAGTTTGATAAAACAAATATTGCATGTAGTTGAGGATAACATTGAAAATGTTCACCCCGAGTAAACCATTGTCAACCAAGGCGTAGCTAAGGTTGACTATAGTTTCTCGAGGGGAGAAAATTTTCAATGTTGCCCTCAACTACATGCAATATTTGTATATTGTCAGTCCTTGAGTGTTTGTTATTTACAAGTAATTAATATGTGAATTTATTCAATATTTAGGTTCCTCGAGTGATGAGTCTGAACAAGAAAGCAAAATCAACATTAGTCCTATCAACATCAACAGTAAGTCCTGTAGAATTAATCATACTGTCAGTCAACATTCATCAACATTAATCATACTGTCAGTCAACATTCATCAATATTAATCATACTGTCAGTCAACATTCATCAATATTAATCATACAGTCAGTCAACACTCATCAACATTAATCATACTGTCAGTCAACATTCATCAATATTAATCATACTGTCAGTCAACATTCATGATTATTAATCATACTGTCAGTCAATAATCATCAATATTAATCATACTGTCAGTCAACACTCATCAATATTAATCATACAGTCAGTCAATACTCGTCAACATTAATCATACAGTCAGTCAATAATCATCAACATTAATCATACTGTCAGTCAACATTCATCAATATTAATCATACTGTCAGTCAATACTCATCTACATTAATCATACTGTCAGTCAATACTCGTCAACATTAATCATACAGTCAGTCAACACTCATCACCATTAATCATACTGTCAGTCAATAATCATCAACATTAATCATACAGTCAGTCAATACTCATCAACATTAATCATACTGTCAGTCAATACTCATCAACATTAATCATACAGTCAGTCAACACTCATCAACATTAATCATACAGTCAGTCAATACTCATCAACATTAATCATACTGTCAGTCAACACTCATCAACATTAATCATACAGTCAGTCAACATTAATCATACAGTCAGTCAATAATCATCAACATTAATCATACAGTCAGTCAATAATCATCAATATTAATCATACTGTCAGTCAACACTCATCAACATTGATCATACTGTCAGTCAACATTCATCAATATTAATCATACTGTCAGTCAACACTCATCAACATTAATCACACTGTCAGTCAATACTCATCAATATTAATCATACAGTCAGTCAACACTCATCAACATTAATCATACAGTCAATAATCATCAACATTAATCATACTGTCAGTCAATACTCATCAATATTAATCATACTGTCAGTCAACATTCATCAATATTAATCATATGGTCAGTCAACACTCATCAACATTAATCATACTGTCAGTCAATACTCATCAACATTAATCATACTGTCAGTCAACACTCATCAACATTAATCATACTGTCAGTCAATACTCATCAACATTAATCATACAGTCAGTCAACACTCGTCAACATTAATCATACTGTCAGTCAACACTCATCAACATTAATCATACAGTCAGTCAACACTCATCAACATTAATCATACTGTCAGTCAACACTCATCAACATTAATCATACTGTCAGTCAACACTCATCAACATTAATCATACTGTCAGTCAATAATCATCAATATTAATCATACAGTCAGTCAACACTCATCAATATTAATCATACTGTCAGTCAACGCTCATCAACATTAATCATACTGTCAGTCAACATTCATCAACATTAATCATACTGTCAGTCAACACTCATCAACATTAATCATACTGTCAGTCAACACTCATCAACATTAATCATACTGTCAGTCAACGCTCATCAACATTAATCATACTGTCAGTCAACACTCATCAACATTAATCATACTGTCAGTCAACACTCATCAATATTAATCATACTGTCAGTCAACACTCATCAACATTAATCATACTCTCAGTCAACATTCATCAACATTAATCATATGGTCAGTCAACACTCATCAACATTAATCATACAGTCAGTCAACATTCATCAATATTAATCATACTGTCAGTCAACACTCATCAACATTAATCATACTGTCAGTCAATACTCATCAACATTAATCATACAGTCAGTCAATAATCACCAATATTAATCATACTGTCAGTCAACATTCATCAATATTAATCATATGGTCAGTCAACACTCATCAACATTAATCATACAGTCAGTCAATACTCATCAACATTAATCATACTGTCAGTCAACACTCATCAACATTAATCATACAGTCAGTCAACATTAATCATACAGTCAGTCAATAATCATCAACATTAATCATACAGTCAGTCAATACTCATCAATATTAATCATACTGTCAGTCAACACTCATCAACATTAATCATACTGTCAGTCAACATTCATCAATATTAATCATACTGTCAGTCAACACTCATCAACATTAATCGCACTGTCAGTCAATACTCATCAATATTAATCATACAGTCAGTCAACACTCATCAACATTAATCATACAGTCAATAATCATCAACAATAATCATACTGTCAGTCAATACTCATCAACATTAATCACACTGTCAGTCAATACTCACCAATATTAATCATACAGTCAGTCAACACTCATCAACATTAATCATACTGTCAGTCAATACTCATCAATATTAATCATACTGTCAGTCAATACTCATCAACATTAATCATACAGTCAGTCAATAATCATCAATATTATTCATATGGTCAGTCAACGCTCATCAATATTAATCATATGGTCAGTCAACGCTCATGAATATTAATCATACTGTCAGTCAACACTCATCAACATTAATCATACAGTCAGTCAATACTCGTCAACATTAATGGTAATTGTGCTAATTGCAATTCTCGGTCTGGGAAGGCATGATTTGTCATGATTACACATATTTAATAAAAGTTCAGCTAAGAGAATTACTTCTGTGCCATCTAGACTTTTGAGGTTAATGGCTTAGTGATTAGAGAAGATAATTTCGTGACTAGTAGGTCATCAGTCTAAGCCCCACGTGTTCTTGGTCTAAGTCTTCAAATATAAGTACTGACTGCTGTTAGCTCGGCATTAAAGTTGTGGGTCTTACGGGTGACACGTCCTGTGTTGTGGCAGGCATTGTGTGGATCTTTTGGGTGACATGTCCTGTGTTGTTGCAGGCATTGTGTGGATCTCGGGTGACATGTCCTGTGTTGTGGCAGGCATTGTGTGGATCTTTCGGGTGACACGTCCTGTGTTGTGGCAGGCATTGTGTTGATCTTTCGGGTGACACGTCCTGTGTTGTGGCAGGTGTTGACATGGTAACCCTCATTTCTACAGCCCTGAACACTATGTATAGGTCTAAATTTTTCTCACTTCCCGATTTGGTGATGCCTCAATATGATATGAGAAAAAAATCTTCAAATGGTACTATCTGGGAGGTCATAAGTTCAAGCCCCACTTATGCCATGGCCGCATCAAACCTGAATAGTGAGTGCTCCTCCAAACGCTCGGCATTTAGAAATGAGAATTGCAGGTCTTTTGGATAAGACCTTAAAAACGAGTCTTGTGTTGTGGCAGGCATTGGTTCATTAAAGTGTTCATGCGAATGAAAAATTCTTGATAAGGCATAAAACACACGACCATCTTCCATTAATTAACGGAAATCTGTTCATTTGCTTAGTAAAATCTTTATTTTCACAAAGCATCCGATAGTTTTTAAAATCCATTTTTATCCAATTTTGATATGTAGTATCATTTTATTTTGATAACAATTCACTGTTTCTCGTATTGGAGAGAGAAAGAAAAACATTTTATACAGTTTTTGAAACCGACATTCAACAGCTTAATTTAAAATGAAATGTCAATGTTGTGTGTCATATATCATGTTCGTGTTAACCATGCATTTTAACAGAAATGCTATCAACTATTTCCAGTTACTAAGCAATATTCATTATACTCCAGAAGTAAAGAAACTACTCGATAAATAGGCTTTTGGAGTTCTTATTTTACACACACACACACAGATATAGATATATATATATATCATGTTTTGCTCAAAGTCGAATTAAGCCAGTGTGTAATTTCTTTAATAGTCAAACAGTTCTTTCCTTGTACTAACCACAAAACAGAAATCACAATAGGTTTATTATTTATGGTTATTAAAGGCATGCGCTTTTGTTTTGACAAACCAAAGTAGTGTCGCATGCATAGTGAATCCATAATCTTATTTAAAAAGATAATGTATCTAGACGTCTCTAACTCCCTGATTACAATGTAAATCTGGTGTTACAGACCTGGACCAGGTGACAGAACAAGTGACGGTGGAACTGAGTGAGCTGACGGAGGACCAGTTGTCTGCTGAGGTGGAAGGCGAACAAGAGAACCAGTGTAAGTGTTTTAGTGATCTGTGGGAAGGAGGAACAGGCTTCTTAAAGAAGTGTTCTATAATCAACAGATATAAATGTGTCCATCATCAACAGATATAAATGTGTCTTGTGGTTATATCTAGTCATGAGAAATATAGTCTGAAAAATGTTTCCCCAAGCAGGCGCGGAATAAACATGTAATAGGACATTTGACACATACACGGAACAATTGAAATGCAGGCGGGGAATGAACATATAATGGGACATTTGACATGCAGTGCAAAATAAATATGTAACTGAACATTTGACATGCAGGGTGGAATAAATATGTAACTGAACATTTGACATGCAGGTGTTAGAGTGTTATAATGTTGGAAAATTTCTGTGCATGAAGCATAAGCATTTGCTCGGAATCCCTTTCTACCTGAACTTCTAATGGCTGATTCTGAATGCCTTTCTACCTGAACTTCTAATTGCTGATTCTGAATGCCTTTCTACCTGAACTTCTAATGGCTGATTCTGAATGCCTTTCTACCTGAACTTCTAATGGCTGATTACAAGCTGTACAGATTGCTCTTTTACAAGATGTTTGTCTTTTCTGTGTGCATGTAGACACACATTTGAGGTTCAGTACATCAGTCATGCATAAAATAAGTAGTTTGAGTTTGAATTTCTATACAAACAATGAACCTTGAATCATTTATCAGGGCTATTCCAGCAAAAAACGTATGGGGGGGAGGGACGGCAGCCAATGTTTTTTTGGATGGGTGGGGGTGATTTGGGAAAATATATTTGTATGGGTGGTTGTCTTCCAGGTTAAATAAAAAAGATGGGTGCCTGTGAATTATGATAAAAATGAAAACGTATCACGTTACATTTCTTTTATTACAAAAGAAGAAGAAAAGCGGAGCCATCCTACATTAAGTACGAAAAAAAGATTGATAAATGGGCAGATAACTCAATGTTACCGTAAAACTTTCCCCTCCAAGGCGTTACCCAACCTATTGTACATGTCCTAAACGACCACCTGTCTAACGCAACCAACGATCATGAGTTTTACAACCTTTTCGTGTAATTTCACCTTTATGAAACGACTGTACATTTTTTCGATTACAACGCGATTCCTACTTTCGATTTCAGTCGAGCATGACTATTTTGGGAATTATCGCCCCTAACACTTTCGTTTTAAAATGCACAGGTAATAGTTCGGCAGTGATCTTGTTTAATCGGCACTCTGAATCAATTATTATACCCAAGCAATCAATTGGTTAACGTGTAATTAACATGCAGCGTCGTGTGAGGTTAATTACCAAAACCTGAGTTGTTTATTTAACAAAATCAAGGATCAGGGAATCACGACCGTTGTTTCCGAAGGTGTGAATTTCGACAGACTTTGAGATGTGCGGGGTAATTCGGATATGAAATCTCCCATCTGGTATACTATTACGTTTAACAGAGTGGAAAATTTGCCTGATTGTGATATAAATCGGGTAAATATTATGCTTGGAACTGAAATTTTAAATGGAATATTCGCAAGTTTCCTATAGGCCTACGATAGATTGTAGGGGGGAAAGTCAAAGGAAAAAAGTCACAATCTATATGCATACACTTTGTAATTTAGGGAAATATCTATGTCTAGCACTTAAGTTGCGAGAAAACCTAACTCGTTGAAAAGTTCTCCGTTGCTTGCTTGAATTTGTACACCACTATACAATGCCATTTTCTGTATACATATTGTAACTGATGTA
The DNA here is from genome assembly GCF_947568905.1 of Ostrea edulis. Classification (NCBI taxonomy): domain Eukaryota; kingdom Metazoa; phylum Mollusca; class Bivalvia; order Ostreida; family Ostreidae; genus Ostrea; species Ostrea edulis. The sequence goes on from NC_079171.1 coordinate 17,009,308, forward strand.
ATAAGACACTTGTCTTTTAAAAGCAATAAAGAGAGTAACAATATATGTGAATTTAAATTTAAAGTGGTATAATATATTCATATTTTATTTAGTTTTATATCATTAAAAAAAAAAAAACTTCTTGTTATTTCAACTGTGCAATTAACAAGCACCCAGATCATGACATGAGTAAAAAGGACATGCACATCTAGTCCAGAAATGATATGACAATATCCCCAATCATTAGTGAAACTGTTCGTTTATAATAAGCAAACAGAGCTTAGGTTTCTACAACTTGCATGTTTCCAGAGTATACAAAATTAATTGCATTTTTTCTTTCATTTTATATGCTGAGATCATCCTTTTTTCTCCCTACCAAAATTGCATTGGAAACCAAAATATGTAATTTTTTCTGCAATGATTGCTACCTTCATCTCCCGATGAAACAACAAAGAAAGACATTTTATTGTTTATATTTTTTGCATTTTTAAAAATATAAACTAGAATTAAGTTCTAAAATATCATATGGTTGATCCATTTGTTACGTTAAATGAAAGTATTGAATTGTATGGGTGGTGGTGGCAGGGGAGAATCTAATTGTATGGGTGGTGGTAGCAGAGGAAAATTTAATTGTATGGGTGGCTGTCTTAAAAGTAAAGTGCCTTCCCTCCCCCCATATTTTTTTTGCTGGAATAGTCCTCATTCATAACAGTTATATACATCATGTATGCTACAAACCATTTGTAGAATATCATTTCAAGTAATTTAAGATCTGAGGTTATTAGTGGGCTGACTGCATCCACTCATTGACTTGTCTCTCATGTGAAACCCTTGTGATAACTTTATGAATGATAATGGGTGATTTCCTCCGCGGAATGAGTAATGTATTTGACAGCGGTGAAGCTTTAGCAACACTTCTCCTGGATTTATTCCAGTCACTGAAGCGGAAAATAAACGAACGGTCATGACCCACTGCAACTTGTATGATAGCGCCACATGCCCGGGATGTGGGCTGAAGAGAGATAGTCTGACCGCTGTGATACGGTCAGCCTTGGACATCCTTAAATCGCCACAGTATAACGCACTGTCTTACCAGGTAAGAGCTGCTCAGCTAAAACTCAGCAAAAGTGTAATTGATAGTAAATATGAGTAACATTATGTAAACAAATTAATCAGGTAAGTTCAAAGCAGACCTCAGCTTAACGTATGATGAATTAATGATAAATTTAGGGAGAAAAGTGAAATATATTTGATAAACTTTATATTTTTAGGGGTTTGTTTTGCCCTGATTATATACTTTTCTGTAGGTTCCAAAATTTCCATCGTCACCTTTGGTCATCACAAACAGAAGATACTTTGGTTGCCTAGAAGAAGATGTTGATCCTGTGACTGTGACCCTGACCTCAGAAGGCCAGTTAATTATCAATGCTCTGTTCAAACCTTTGGAAAAAATACCGATAAAAACAGAAAATAGGGAGTTTGATGCTACGGCATTTCAAGATACATTAGATAGACTGCTGGGAAATGTTTTCTGTCCGGGAGTAATGGTGACCAGCTACCCTGACCACTGTGAGGTGCCAGTGCGGGAGTTTGAGGAGCCATTCAGGCATGTCCAGTCCCTGACCTGTCCAGTGTGGTATAGTCCAGACCGGTCAGAGGAGTTTCCAATCAGTTTGTGTAGGGGCTGCCTGGAAGTCACAGAAAGCATGAATGTTAAACAAGAGACCATAGAGACTGAGATCATTATCCTGGACTCGAGCATAGCTCAGCAAGTTTATGAGGGTGATATCTCTCATATAGAGGTGATGGAGGAAGACAAAAATTCTATGTAGTGTAAATGCCTTTGCTGGAACATCTCACACTTCCAACATTGATGCTTTTGTATATGGTTGCATATTGGCCCATTTCAGTACAGGGAATTCAAATAGCATTGTTTTGTACTTTTTTGAAACAAATGTAAATATAAAACAATTGCAACTTGAATACATACTTGTAGTAACTAACCAGATTATGGTCAGTCTAACTTCCTAACAATACATTGCTAAATGATGCTTTGTGGTCTCTGAAAGAACATCCATATGTAAAGAAAATTCATTTTGTGTGTAATTTCTCGATGTACTGCAACTTTATGATATTTGTTAAACACTTTTTGGTGTTTTTTTTCTTTTCCTGCTATTGTAATTATTGGCACAGCTATATTGGCATTGAAGAGATTGGTCAGCACCCTAGATCCTAGTGAACAGCTGTCATGCATGTACTGATTTAGTGGTAATAGATACACTAGTCTATGTAAACACTGCTGCACAGTAATCAGGGGCTGCTTAGTTTTCAGTGAGTTTATGGCATTATAAGCAAGGTTTAGAGGATTTCTAAACACGAGATTGAGTATATTCATATTGTTACTGTACAACAGTACTCTGTCAGACACATTTAGAATCATTCAGGTTTAAACTTCATTCACATTTGATATTCAAGTTATGCAGAAAATTCCTATCATTAACTTGCTCCAGTTGGTAAAGGCCAGTGGTAGTCCTGGAATGGAACAACAAGCTGGTGTTATACTGATGTATATAGCTTTCCCTGCATTATTTTTATTGGTTGAATGTACAGTATTGTCAATATTTTTATGGTGTCAGTTTGAATATGGGGTCTCTACCATACAGGTGCCATTGTATGTAGAACAATTTCATTGTTTCTTATCAATACATGTGCCTGTATAATAACTTTAATGAAGTGATGTGCTTGTGTATATAGAATAACAATTATTCGTTAGTAACTTTGCTGCTTATTATAAAGTTAGACTTGTAGATAGCAATTGAGTCTTGAAAGTAAGGGATTTGCAAATAGAAATGGAAGCATTTGTATTTTAGAATTTACTTAGAAAGTTGAGCCAGAAATAACTTTGTTTTATTCAATTGAATTTTTTTGTTTGGACATCTATTGTGGTAATGATACAGAACAAAGTACAGGCTAACTGAATAATGCATTATAGCACATGCTTAACATTTTGTTTTATTAGTGCAGTAGATGTTAGAAAATAATTATAATGCTTGTATTTATATTTTCTTAATAAAATGCTTTGAATATTTATAAATTTACTGCTTACTATGTATGTACATGTGAAACTAACAGCAGAGGGGTCTTAGCTTCTATTACATGAAGAGCTCTTTGCGGGGTTAAGTCCCATTTTCTCTGGCAGAGAGTAAGAACAAGAAAATTCTTGGTTTTATTGTAAAGTAAATTGTAAGCTTGCAATGTGGTATATACCGTAATGAGAAAAATGTAGTGGAATGTAAATAAAACAAGTAAAATTTTAGTATTTTGCTTTTGTTGAGTTTGGTATTCACTGAAACTGTGAGGGTTGATTCTAGTTTTGTTTCTTTGATTTCGAATTCGGATTTGTTTTTATACTAATATCTGTAAACATTCTGCAGTGTTTGGTCTGTAATGTCACTGTGTTATAAAAGAAGGAAACGTTTATATCATGAAGGGAATCAGCTTTTCATGTTTTCTGCTAAAATATTTCATTAAGATCTGAGTATAATTCAAAACTGCTGTGTAAGGGTTTATTCCATGTAACTTCCTGATCTATTACCATGTAACTTCCTGATCTATTTGGTGAGAAGAAAAAAATTATAAAATTTTCTCAAGTATTTAATCTCAGGGGATGATATTTCAGAAAATTTTGATTCCAGACATGAAAAAGAGTTGAGTCACAATGTAATTTATTAAAGGTTTTTGAGAAATTCTTTTTAGAGCAAAAACATTTCATTCAAAGTCAATTACTTAATAGTAGAACATGGTTATAGTGAACCTCCAGGGCCAGTGAAAAACAGTTCGTTATAACCAACTTTGTATTCAAGTATGTACAACTATCCTTTTTTATTTTCAATGTAACTTCATTTTATTTAGTAACGGCTTATCAAGATCACATGTATATCTTATGCCTTTACAGAAATTTCTTATTGTTGGCAATCACATTAAATCATTGATCATAATGAAGACTGTCTTTGACATGTAATGAATACTAGTATGTGTAAAAACTTTTTATAGAAACAATCTATACCTACTGGGGATCTAAACTAATTACAGAGCATTTGTCAGAATAATTACATGTAATTGCGATTGTTGATAATTGTTATTAATTGTCAGAATAACTAATTATTACAGAGCACTTGTCCAAATAGGGGGGGGGGGGGGGGGGGGCAATAAATTTACTTCACAAATGTTTAAAAAAAATAATAATAATAATAATTGATATAAGGCAATTTGTCAGCTGTTCATGTTTTCATTTTTACCATTCAATACTACTCACAAAAAAAGTGGGGAGGAGATATATTTCTAATTAATAATGGAAAACGAACATTGTCGAGAATACTTCCCCATTCTTATGTGCCTGGATAAACTATAGATCTTCCTAATGATAATATCCATGGCCAGGGGCAAGAAACACCTATAATGGTAGGAATTTTTGCATTTTCAATTGTAGTTATCTTAACACCCTTGCTGATGTTGCCAAAATTTTGTAAACGCTTGAATATCCAGCTATTTGGTATATTCAATTTACCAAAAACGGTGATTTCAAAATACTAGTACATTGTAGTATAATTTCTGGACTTATTTCATTTAGTATATTAAACTGATTTTTTTGGGGGGGGGGGGGGGGGTCACAGATCTTCAAGTAGACAATTTGAAGTCATTTGATCATTGCATGCTTTTTGCACAACAATTAAAATATGGTACAGAAAGCAACACTCATCAATATTCATCCAGTTTGTTTATGTCACGTTGATTAATGTTATATTGAATTAAGCGATATGATATTACAGTGGCTATGATTCTGTATTATCTTACTTGTATATGCTTATTGTGTCAATCAAACTTCTTGTGGATTTGTTGCCTTTTTTTTTATTTTACCTGATTTTTTGTGCGTTTGATTATGTATTAATTGATATTTTTTCAGACATTAGATGAAAATAAATATTAATAATGCTTTTTTGTTTTCTGGAATATTTCGGCATACATGTATTTATCAGCTAACCAGAACCACCTGGCTCAAGTGAGCTATTCTGACCCTTTAGCAGCAGGGCTATTATTATACCCCCCCGCAACAAGTTGGGGGGGGGGGGGGGGGGGTATACTGGAATCGGGTTGTCCGTCCGTCTGTAGACGCAATGGTTTCCGGGCTCTAAAGCATTATCCTTTCCACCTACCGTCACCATATCATATATATGGACTACCCATGGGATGAAGATGTTCCTTATCGATTTTGGGGTTCAAAGGTCAAGCGCACTGGACATTGAAGTAGCAATATGGTTTCCGGGCTTTAAAGCGTTATCCTTTCCACCTACAGTCACCATATCATACAAATGGACTACCCATGGGATGAAGATGTTCTCTATCGATTTTGGGGTCAAAGGTCACGCGCACTGGACATCGAAGTAGCAATATGGTTTCCGGGCTCTAAAGCGTTATCCTTTCCACCTACAGTCACCATATCATACATATGGACTACCCATGGGATGAAGATGTTCCCTATCGATTTTTGGGGTCAAAGGTCACACGCGCTGGACATCGAAGTAGCAATATGGTTTCCGGTCTCTAAAGGGTTATCCTTTCCACCTACCGTCACCATATCATACATATGGACTACCCATGGGATGAAGATGTTCCCTATTGATTTTGGGGTCAAAAGGTCTAAGGTCATGCACACTGGACATCAAAGTAGCAATATGGTTCGGTTTGTCATGCCATTTGTTTTTTACACTCAGAAAAGAGGTAGTTTATACCTATTACTAACACCCTTTGGGAGATTGGGGTAAGCGGGGGGTATTCTTAGTGAGCATTGCTCACAGTACCTCTTGTTCTTGTTGCCAACTTTTCACATTTTCGAGTTCTTTAAAGTCATGGTGTAAATTTCAACCAAACCTGGCAGAAAGCTTTCTCTAGTGAAGGGGATTTGAGTTTGTTCAGATGAAGGATCTTGCTTTTAAAAGTAGATGCTGACTTGCAGGGATGCTAATAATGGCATTTGAGTGCAAGTTTGCTTAAAGTTTAATCACTCAATTTTGAGAAAGATAATTTCTCTCTCTGTGTTACACACATAGTGGAGTTATCTCTGAATTTTTAGCTCCCTAATTTCTGAGGGTCATTGCAGCCCCTTTTAAGAGGGAAATCATTAAGAAAGAGTGAAATCGTGTTGAGGTGTTAAAAGAAATCTCAAGAAACCAGAAAGCCAAAACTTGTAAGAAATATTGCTTATGTACTAAAGATTCAAGTTTGTTTATACTCCCCGGGTGGGGCCACTACAGGGGTTATATGAAGCAGATCAATCTCACTCCTATAAATAAGACAAAATTAAAATTTGGGAAATACGAACCCCTGGACATACCAGAGATGGGATCAGGTGAGTAGGAGGAGTAAGCACCCACCCCCTTTCGACTGGTCACAGGGGTACAGATAGTCAAATCGATATATGCAAGTATCCCCATGTAGTTTATGGTAGTTTCAAGTTTCATCATTTTACATGGTCTCTGGATTTCTTTCATGACGTCATCACATTCAAGCAACCATTCGTTAGGCGATGTAATTTTGGCTCCAATGCGTTTGGCATCTAGCCAGGTTTAATGATCGTTTAATTTTGGTCATTCGGTGAGGAAGTTACCTATATACAGGTTCTGTTTGTAGTGAATCAGGATGGTTGTCCACATTCAATGAATTTTGAGTGGGCTGGCCACAACATTCTATGAAAATTTTTGTCAGATGATAAAATACAGAATTTATTAGATGAAACAGCAAAAACACAAAAGATATCATTGGATATTTGGTGTATTCTTTTTTAAACTAGTGGATATGGGGATAAATGTACATGTATGCAATCACACTGTCCTGTTCAAAGATGAAAGTCAACAAACCATGTGCATCCAGTAATAAAGTAATTTTAAATATTGAAGATGTATAACAAAACAGTTATAGACTGGGTCCTTGGACAACAGCTGTTTTGTTTGACCCCTGAATGAATCTGTTGCCGAGCAGATCCACTCTTGGATCAAACAAAACAGCTGTTGTCATCGAACCCAGTCAATAACTCGGATATTGATCACAGCTTGGGCATGACAATAGCCTTTGAACGAAGTGGCAGATCTCATTGAAGAGACTTGTGCAACAGAAATTACAAATCTTGTTTGCCCATTTCTAAACAGGTTAGTGGAAATAAATAGTTACTGACAGGTTAGTGGAAATAAATAGTTACTGACAAGTTAGTGGAAATAAATAGTTATAATGACAAGTTAGTGGAAATGAATAGTTAATGACAGGTTAGTGGAAATAAATAGTTACTGACAGGTTAGTGGAAATAAATAGTTATAATGACAGGTTAGTGGAAATAAATAGTTACTGACAGGTTAGTGGAAATAAATAGTTACTGACAGGTTAATGGAAATAGATAGTTACTGACAGGTTAGTGGAGGTAAATAGTTACTGACAGGTTAGTGGAGGTAAATAATTGCTGACAGGTTAGTCGAAGTAAATGATTACTGACAGGTTAGTGGAAGTAAAGTATGCCTCTGTCTTTCAGACTGCTGCTTATGGTGTAAAGTGAACTTCAAAACGAAGTTGGAGCTTCTGGGACATTTTATTTCTCTTCATGAAGACATGCTAATTCCGGAGTCAGATTCATCATTCAGCTCAGCCACATCCACTTCATCACTCATCTGCCCAGCCACACCCACAGATAATGAAGGAGCCCTGGATTTATCAAAGAAACCCAAAGTGATGGTAGAGGAAAATCCCAAGGTCATGTATACAGAAGTGGTGGACCTGTCATTTAACAAGTTGGAAGAGGAAGAGGGGGTACTAGACTTGTCCAACTCCAAGAAAAACTTAGTGGTGAACGAGATCAATGTTCCACCATCTGACAACAGACCACAGTATAGTCTTAACAGTCTAATTGAAGCACTGAGAAACACCATAGAGCAAGATAGGAAAGACAGGCGGGCACCGGTGGGGAGCTATGTAATGGAGGTCGATAAGGAGGATGATCAGGGAGAGCCGGTTATGAAGTTTGTGGACCTGAGTTCAGACTCAGACAACGAGTCAGATCCTCCAAAACAGAAGTGTTCCTCTGATGTGAAAATTTCTGTCAAGACTTTCCAAGTGAATGGGAAGACCATGTTTAGGTGTACTAAATGTAACCGAGTGTTCAGCAAGTCCTGCACTCTGTCACGCCATGCACTGGTCCACACGCAGCTGTTTCCATATCTGTGTGGAATCTGTGATTCAAAGTTCAGGGATATGAGAGTGCTTCTTAAACACCTTGATCTTCATGGAGAAGATGTTGAATGTCCTTGTCAGAAATGTGGTAAAATCAACAATGACAAACCTGTGTCCAATGCTGTGAAAGATGGGCGTGGGAAATTCCAGTTCAAGTGTGACATTTGTGGTAAACAATTTGATAATGTAGAAAGTTGTAAGACCCATGTGGACTTTCACACCGACGAAACTGTGTCTGTCAGCTGCAGCATTTGCAAAATGAAGTTCACCTGTCATCGAGCTCTGAACCGACACAGAATGTCCTCTCACTCCCTACAGAACTGCCCTGTCTGTCTGGAGTCATCCTCAGACCTCGCAGCTCACATGGTGAACCACCCAAACGTGTTTATTTATAAGTGTGGATTGTGTTCTGATGGATTTAATCGCCGACCGGACCTCCACGATCACCTCAAAGTGCACACATCACTGGGCAACGTGGGACCTCAGAACCAAATGAGAAGACGGGTAAAACCTTTATCAAAAAAGACTTTGGAGGCAAGACTAATGAAGAAAACGAAATCAGTAGCGAAAAAAATGGCCAGAAAGAAAGCTACCTCCACAAAGGACAGTGAAGAACAGGCTGAAAATATTAAAGTGGAAACATTTGATGACAAGGATGTGGTGACTAAAGCAGTTATCATGCAGGAGAAAGAGGAGACCTGCAGCAAGAACCATACAGCTAAACCAGGGAATGAAGGCAACATCCCTCACTTTGTAATGATGATCGACTCTACAGATGATCTTGATGAAAAGAAAAACAAAGAGGATTACCGAAAAGAAAGAAAACATGGGAGTGAGAAGATGTCTGCTGCCCAGGAAAGAAATGCACCTAACAATGGTAACCAACTACAGGAGCTGTCTACAGATAAGTGTGATGAGCACCCCACAAGCTCTCCAGTCAATGAAAACCCCACAAGCTCTCCAATCAAGAATGAATCCCTTAAAGCAGAGTCAATGAACTTGCGCAGACGCTCTTCAAGAAGATGTCGCTGGCATGACAATGACTCAGTGTGTGAACGCTGCGATGGAGCCTTTATTAAAACCATTGCTTTTGAAAGGAAGCAGAAGAAAACCTCACCAACGTCTTCTGGTGATTTGAATCAGCTGATTTCTAGGGATGAGGACTTGACGACTCTGACAGGTGCTACAGATAGCGTACCAAGCCCTGCAGCTGACTCTGCTAAGTAACCACTCCCAGTGTGGAAGAATCTCAGTCTGCCATGTTAGAAAAGATTTTTATTGACCAGTTATTATGACCTGTAACAATTTTGGTCATCACAACTGCCATGCATTTGTTCCCTATATATCTGTTAGTGATTTTATATCCTTGATATGTCTTTAAGATGTTAATTGGGTAAACTTTTAACTGTGGCTGTATCTTTCAAACCAATTGTGTGGTTTTCATTAGTTTTAATGGGTCTCAAATTTCATATTTTTTACGAAAATTTGATTTCTTTTATCACTTGATTTTAGGATTCTATTCAGCCATGAAACCAACATATGATTGATTTGCTATTGGCATTTCACAAAACTTCAGTCAGAAGTCTCAAATCAGCTTTACTTATCAACTTTTTTATGTTATCTGTCATTGTTGTAAACATTTTACACTTTCAACTTCTCTTCTTCGGTTTGAAATAAACTTGAGACAAAGCATCCCTGGGTGAAGAGGATTCAAATTGTCTAAAGGGGACAAACAAGTGTTTTGATAAGGGGAGGTAATGAAGAGAGAGTAAGATTTGATGTTTTAATCTTCATGTCAAGAACCATTGTACAGTAAAAGCCTACATGTACATGAATATTAGGATAAAAAAGATGTCTTTTCTCATTTTGTTTCATTTACAAATTCAAATCAACATTACAAAGTGTTACTGTAATACAGATTTAATGGCATTACAGGTTATGTACATCGTTCAGCGTTGGGACGGACACTATAAACTAACTAATTTGTGATTAACTAGTGATGAAATGGTCCGTGCCAACTAATTTTTGCAACCCATATTATCTTAAACAAATACAAAGAGCATTAAAGGAATGATTTGTGGTGAGAAATATTAAATATGACAAGGTTCTCTTGAACCTCAAGAAAAATTTTCTCGCCCAGAATAAAAATTGTTTTGCGGTACTCATTCAGTATTGCACAGAGCAAGACTGGAGTTATTTTAAATTGATATGTATAACAGTAAAAACTTTTTCTTTCCCAATCGTCGGTATAGTGATTGGAAAATGAGGACAACGGGTCTTTTATTTTTTGTCTAATTGTCTTTCTGACCCATTCAGAAGGAAAATTTATCTTGTTTATAGTTTAATGGCATTAATTTTACATTGGATATTTACATTGTTACTGTATGAATTATTTTCAATTTATAAATGTATAGATATTATTGTAGAGAATAGATGCATGTAAACAGTAGACAGCCAAATCGTGGAGGCATTGCCGGTATATATATTTAATACATTTTTGTACAGTATTGATGTAAAGTGATGGAACTTTCAGTCTAGGGCTGATTGGTGTTTGAAATGTCTCACCTTCGTACACCTGTAATTAATGTTTTGATAATTATCAGTGGAATGTTATTACTATTTATCATTCTGTTTGCAGAGTGTTTTTGTTATTGTTGTATTTATCACATTATACAGGCCAACCTTTGCTGAAACTTGTACAAGTATCATAACAGAATTCATTAGAAAATAAGAAATTTCTCCTCAGACAGAACTTCCTGTGTAGTTCCAGCACACATTGTCCGGTTTGTTTTAGCTCTAAGTGTGGTTGTGATTGAGGATAGTATAGATCTGTTCCTGGGCATTGATTTACTCTATATGTATCAAATAAAACCTATGTAGATTTGTTGGACGTTGTTTGCTTTTTGGAGTGGAAGTTATTTCAACTTCCTAAGTCACTGGGCAGTGCGCATGGATATATTATGTGAACCGCATCACACCGTCACCTTTCTCTGATACATAACGGAAATCGTTCAATAGAACACATACACACATATACATATAAAATTCAATTCCAATAAAGAAAGACTTGTTTTGTGAATAGTATCACATAAAACTGAGATATTTATTGTGTAATTTATAAATAATATAAACTCCATAAGCATTGTGAAACACTCATCTTTATTCTGACTTGCACTTTAGGCACTATAATGTATGAGTGAGTTCATAACTGATTCAGGCTTGTATCATTGTATATAATGGTCATTGTCAAAGAGAAAGGGGGGACAGGGCCCCTCCCCCCGTGATTTTACATGCTTGTGATTGCACTCTAGGCACTGTATGAATGAGTTCATTGCTGATCGGAGGTGATTGAAGGTTTAGACATACACTGTACTACATGACATGTTCTCGGCATATAGTAAATAAATGAATGTATAAATTTATTGAACCAATGTTAACTGTACAAAGTTAATGAAAGTGAAAATAAGTTAATATTGCAAATTCAAAAAAACATAAGAATTACTTTGATATGAAAAGGTGAAGATACATAATTTATTCATTTTTTTCTTTAAATGTTTGAAAAACTCCACTCCCAAGAGTACTTTCTGTACTTTGATTTAGTATAGCCATTTCAGTGTCCATGCACTTTTCAAATACTGTATAAGCATGCAAATGTATAATTATGAAATATTATAAGTTTGCAAATATTTACTTATAATCAAATAATATAAGAATGCAATATAAAGTTAACATGCAAATATTTACTTCTCAAATAATATTAGCATGTAAATATTTACTTCTCAAATTCTCGTAATATAAGCATGCAAAATATTTACTTACAAGTAACATTTTCAATGATGCAATTTTCATTTTGTGTAATTTCTTTTGTAGACTTTTTAGCTCACCTGAGCTAAAAGCTCAAGTGAGCTTATTCCGGCGTCTGTCCGTCTGTAAACTTTTAACATTTTTTACTTCTTCTCAAAAACCACTGGGCCAATTTCAACCAAAGTTGGCACAAAACATCCTTAGGTAAAGGGAATTCTAAATTGTTAAAATAAAGGGCCAGGCCACCTTCCAAGGGGAGATAATCAAGAAAAGGTCAAAATAGAGTAGGGTCATTAAAAAATCTTCTCAAGAACCACTGGGCCAAAAAAGATTAAATTTATAGATAAGCTTTATTAGGTAGTGCAGATTGTAAATTGTTAAAATCATGGCCCCTAGGGGTTGGATGGGGCCACAATACAATAGGGGATCAAAGTTTTACATTCAAATATATAGGAAAAATCTTCTTCTCAAGAACCACTGAGCCAGAAAAGCTGAGATTTATATGAAGGCTTCCTGATATAGCGCAGATTCAGGTTTGTTAAAATCATGGTCCCCGGGGGTCGGATGGGGCCACAATAAGGGATCAAAGTTTTACATACAAATATATAGGGAAAATCTTTTAAAATCTTCTTCTCAAGAACCACTAAGCCAGAAAAGCTGAGATTTATATGAAAGCTTCCTGATATAGTGCAGATTCTAAATTATTAAAATCATGGTCCCCGGGGGTCGGATGGGGCCACAATAGGGGATCAAAGTTTTACATACAAATATATATGGAAAATCTTTTAAAATCTTCTTCTCAAGAACCACTGAGCCAGAAAAGCTAAGATTTATATGAAAGCTTCCTGAAATAGTGCAGATTCAGGTTTGTTAAAATCATGGTCCCCGGGGGTCGGATGGGGCCACAATAGGGGATCAAAGTTTTACATACAAATACAGTGGTGTATATCGGGAAAATCTTTAAAAATCTTCTTCTCAAGAACCACTGAGCCAGAAAAGCTGATATTTACATGAAATCTTTCTGACATAGTGCAGATTCAAGTTTGTTCAAATCATGGCCCCAGGGAGTCGGATGGGGCCACAAGGGGGGATCAAAGTTTTGCATGCAAATATAGGACAAATCTTCCCAAGAACCATTGGGCCAAAGAAGTTCACATTTACATGAAAGCTTTCTGACAGTGTAGATTCAAGTTTGCAAAAACCATGACCTCCAGGGGTAGGTTGGGACCGTAATAGGGACTACGGTTTTACATGCAAATATATATGGAAAGTCTTCTGATATTGACCAAGGTGACTCAGGTGAGCGATGTGGCCCATGGGCCTCTTGTTCTTTAAACTTATTTGTTTCAATATATATGCTGACACTTGTATCATTTAATAACTTTTAAAGTGACGACTTGACAACGATGCTGATTGGTTGAAAAATTCGTTTGATTTCTGTGTCAAAATTTCGCTCGGAGTTCATCTGCACTAAGCACGCAGGACTACTTTTCTCTGGAATGCGTCTTCCCCGTTCTAATTTTAGCGCTATTTATAGAACGGGATTTTCCACACAAGCATTATATGTAACGAAATGCATTCGTTTGATTTTTGTTTTTCATTACTATCACAACTAAAGATATGAATAAAATACAAATTAATTTAAAGAAACAACATACATAGGCGATGACGTGGCAGAATAATCAACTTCATGACGTAGACCACTTACTGGTAGAAGTAGACAGATTACACGAGTTCCCGGTATGAATCGTCTGCTTTACGAGATCGATATCATGACGGAGCAATTGGCGACTTCTGATCTGGTAAATATTAATGAAATTGAACTGCGTTATATGGGGCTCAGTCAACGAGTGTGTTTTAGATGAAGAGGTGTTAAACTTTGTACTCGATATTGAAATGGAACCGAGTTGCATTCCACCGTTCCAACGACACAACCAGTGTTCAACGTCTCCAACACGATGCAACATAAATCCAGTCACCACTTGTTATCTTCTTATATATTTAATTCAGCTTTTAACCACTGCATCTTTAAGAAAGAGGTTTACTACAGTGAACGCACAGCCATGCCGTTTTGTTGTTTTCATTCTTACATATATGTATTCCTACGCGCCATTTCAAAAACGTTAATTCAAGCTTTCTGATGGGAGAAACTATTTGTTTTTCTATCTTAAAAACATGATTAAATGATAAGAAATGAAACTTATAATTCTTTGTTTGATGCATGTATCAAACGAAACATTGGACGGAAAACTTTTTCATCAATGCACTACAGTATACATTGGGCATTATCCTGTTATTAGCACCGCGGTGCTAATAATAGTTGACGTTATTGACGTAAATATATATAAACCTTATGAACTTTATTTATTGTGTTTCAATGAGAATTAAGCATTTTTTTTTTTTTGCATTTGTTCCGATGCGCTCTCTAGTTGTATTTTTAGAAATTACCTTATTCTCAATGAAACTTATAACGGAATAGATGTATCCATAGAAACTAAAATTTGGCTTGCAGGAAAGTACCGTTTATTCCGTTATAGACAAGAAGAAAAGTATCTTTAGAATTAATTTCATAACGGAATAAATGCCATATATTTAGATGAGCAGTAATGAGTATTTGTATTTTATTCCGTTATAGACCATGTAAAGTAATGTTTCTGTAGAGTAAATTTGATAACGGAATAAATGCCATATATTAAAATGAACACTAATGCATATTTTCACTTTATTCTGTTAAAGACAAGAGGAAATGTTTTTCTTCAAATTAATTTGATAACGGAATAAATCGCATGTATTAAGATGAACAGTATTGCATATTTGCATTTTGCTTCGTTACAAACAAACATAAATGTTTCTGTACAGTTTATTTTATAACGGAATATAAACTCGAGATGAACTTTAATGCATATTTGCACTTTATTCCGTTATAGACAAGAAGAAATGTTTCTTCTAAAATTAATGTCACAACTGAATAAATGACATGTATTAAGATGAACAGTAATGCATATTTGCATTTTACTCCGTTATAAACAAAAAGAACTGTTTTTGTACAGTTAATTTGATAACGGAATATAAATTCAAGTTGAACTTTAATGCATATTTGTACTTTATTCTGTTATAAACAAGAATAAATGTTTCTCTTAAAATTAATGTCGCAACTTAATAAAGACCACGTATTAAGGTGAACAGTAATGCATATTTGCATTTTATTAAAAGGTTTAAAAAGGGGGGTGGGGGGCTTTGACTTAAATTGCGATGAATAAATGAAGTATTTGTAAATTAAAACAATAAATTCAAAATCATGTTGAGGTCCATGTCTTTCATTGCGTACAAAGGGCAGTGTATTTGATTTCATGTACAGGAGAAATGCATTTGTGTACATTTTTCTCTAATGTTAATTATACAATTTATTGCATACAGGAACATTAATCGTTTGTCATCATGTCAATGTATTTCCATGTTCTCATTTTTGCACGGACTTTGAATGTGTTGCAATACGTGTAGTGAATTAAGTCCTTTTAAATGGCTGTAAACAGTCCTATACAATACCTGTACCTTTGATGGAAGGCACAGTGAATGAGTCGCAAAGCATGACCGTCTACTATGTGTTTACATATGGCTTTCGTACATTTTCTTCGTCATCGTGGCATAATCATTCATAATATACCCCACCACCCACAAGGTTGTTTTAATTTATACTTCTTTCACCTGTGCCATATTCAAATGTTTGAAAATTTGCATATTCCTATAGTAATTTAACGGAATAAACCAAATTTAAAGAGCAAATAACTCTTACTAAAGGGAAAATGCCTGTTATTAGCACCGCTGTGCGAATTAGTTTTGGCCATTCCACAGATGAAAACGTGCCATTTTTACAATGATAACCCCCCAAAATCTCCAAGCCCCATTTTTTTTATGAACTCCCCCAGAGAAACCCCTTTCCTGGGAATACTTCCCTTCGTAGAGCTTATAATCTTGATTTTTGAAACATCGTCTCTCTATATATACTCCTGTTATTAGCACCGCGGTGCGAATTAGTTTTGGGGTATTTATATGAATGTCGTCTCTCTATATATACTCCTGTTATTAGCACCGCCGTGCGAATTAGTTTTGGCCATTCCACAGATGAAAACGTGCCATTTTTACAGTGATAACCCCCCAAAATCTCCAAACCCCATTTTTTTTTTATGAACTCCCCCAAAGAAACCCTTTTCCCGGGAATACTTCCCTTGGTAGAGCTTATAATCTTGATTTTTGAAACATCGTCTCTCTATATATACTCCTGTTATTAGCACCGCGGTGCGAATTAGTTTTGGGTATTTATATGAACGTCGTTTCTCTATATATACTCCTGTTATTAGCACCGCGGTGCGAATTAGTTTTGCGCATTCCACAGATCAAAACGTGCCATTTTTAGTATGGGATGACCATTTATTTCAAATACGAATAAAAAATAAAATTTTGAATTTTCTCTGAATTTTATTTTAAACAGAAATTTCATTAGAAATCATCAAATAATGATATATTTATAACTTTTAACGCTTCTGACGTTACGTAAAAAACGTCAAATATTATTAGCACCGCGGTGCTAATAACAGGATTATGCCATACATTGTATACATGTACTGATTTTGCTGACTTCTTGTAATGGTCTAACACAACATTCTTTGAAAATTAAAAGCCCAAGCAATTGTTGCGGACAGTATAATTATAGCGAAAGCTGCCTCGCTAGTGAGCTAGTTTTTCAGGGAATGCTCACTACCTCGCTAGTGAGCTACATGTAGCTTTTCTAGTATAGGGAATGCTTACTGCCACGCTAGTGAGCTAGATGTTCTAGGATGTGGTCTCTCACGTAAGTTAAGCAATGGTGAACGTGTTCAGACCGCTGCAAGTTACAAAATGGTGGTATCGTAGTGACTCTAGTGTTTGGTTGGAGGCCTGCTTCAGGTAGAGTCTCTTCGTAGCTCTGGGAATTTTTGTGTCCATGTACGGACGTGGTTTTTGTCCGGGGACGACGGTGGTTGTCGTCGTGAACGGCGGATGCCGTTGCTGAAGTGGTGCCAAACATTCCGAGAAGACGAAGGGGTGGGGTGAGTGTATCGGCCAGTATATACATGTAGGTGTAACAGGGAGAAAATGCAACGGACCAGATCGGGATTCGAACCTGGGCTTCCTGAGTCAGGTGCTCTACCAATTGAGCTATCTGACCACCGGTCACATAGTTTTAGAATGTCTTCACACATTAAGACATTAACCCAGATTCTTTTTCCCCCTAGCAGGATTTTCATCTGCAGTGCTTGATGTGGTCAACGGCACCAACTGTTGTATAGGAGAGAAAATCTAAACAGGTAATTTAACTCGGGTCCCCTGCATTACTAGTCAGGTGCTCTAACCACTGAGCAATCCAGGTTGATATCCACGGTCTGTATAGCTCCTTTGACTATATTCCTCCTTTAAGAACAAAGTACGATTGTATGCATTAAAGGGCCCAAAAAAATTCTCTCTATAAAATGTGTCTGGAATTAACCTTAATCAGCGTTTTAAGAAAGTAAATATGCCATATATACTATGTCAACAAAATCAGAATGATATTCCTAATTGGATAGCATTATGACATCATGAATAAGAAATTTCCCGCATTTTTTTCAAAATACTATATAGTAAGTCTGAAAACTGTCAAATGTCATACAGCTAATTGCTCTGGAAAAGATGTGCGTATTTGTCGAGCAAAATGAAAATGATATATATTGTGTATATTATTTTAAGATTAAAAACATACTTGAATGTGAATTTGCTCGACGCATGCGCTGTATGTTTTCTGAAAGGAAAACCACCTGAATTCGTGGATATTTTCATTGAAAATGGCATTTTTGCAATTTTATTCTCTCGTCATATGACACAAATCATTTTGCTGATCAAACTGAGCGGATTTTGGGTTTGCTAATCTATTTCTTATATAAATATCAGGGTTTGAGCCCCGAGTGAAATCATCGATATTTTGGGCCAAATTACTTTAGAAACTGTACCTACTTCTTTGTCTTCGAAGACACACAACCCAGATTTTTTGCCTCTGGTAGGACTTTCATCTGCACGTCCAGGATTAGTCAACAGCACCAAATGTAACAGGAATGGAGAAATGCACCGGATCAGACCGAGATTCGAACCTGGGCCCCCTGAATCTCTAGTCATGTGTTCTACCAACTGAGCTATCAGAGCACCGGTGATCGAACCCGTCTGTCCGCTACATAGGGAACTTCTACCGCCTTGCTAGTTAGACCAAATTCATTATTTGCACCATGGTTTTATGATCTTGAGTTCGTGTGACAGTGTAATTTTTATATTGATGATGGTGGAGTATGAAGTGTCACAAATAAGTATGTACTTCCGTCTATAAGAGAATTTGCAAAGGAAGAGTGTCGGCATATACTAGTGTTATATATATATAAGAGTACTTTTAGAAGCCAGTGAACCGTCAAATAAAAACACGTGCAGTATATATAATACTTAATCATTTTTACAACGGTAAGTGGAAAATGAAGCATGAAGTGAACTCAGTTCTCCTGCTCGTACAATGATCGTAAAAAAGTTGATTCCAGGACATTATATACATATTTAAAACAGTTATGTGACGTCATCTTTTCTACGTAGTCCAAGATAGTTAAACTGTCTAATAATCCGAAACTTTCTGGACAGTCACACGTGACTGAGAAGAGATAGATAAATAACACAAAATGTTTGTAGTTTTTTTTTTGTAACGCAAAGAACATGCACTAAAGAATTCACATTATTCCAGCAAAGATCGCGGGTTTCTTGACAATGCATTAAAGAAAGAAAATATCAAATTTCGTTCAATATGAAAAAGTAAAGATAACGAAAAGTGATCAATCTCATGATTTCTATAAAGAATGCAAAATTAATAGGGCAAACACGGACCCCTGGATATACCAGAGGTGAGATCAGATGCGTTGGAGGAGCAAGCATCCCCTGTTGACCGGTCACACCCGCCGTGAGCCCTATATCTTGATCAGGTAAAGAGAGTAATCCGTTGTTGAAATCAGTAAAGAACAGCCTAACACTTGGTGTGAAATATGTCAGACGGCATTCAACAGGTTGTATTTGTAAATTAGATTGTTATATAAACAACCATGAAATTTGCAAAATGCTGATTTGAAATGAGACTGTTGAAATCCCAATAATATCAACTTATTTGTCAGTAGCTTACCTTGATTTAAAAAATTATCATACACAGAACATGCTCTTGCGTATCAAATCAGTTGAGGGACATAGACACCATATACAGGTGATCAATACGAGAAGTAGACAATGGAGAAGCCGAAGTCATTCCGATTGTCATAGACGAGTTGAGTTGTGAGTTTGCCGTTAACATTTATGTTCAATCAAATATCCAGGTATGAAACAGATGTGGAAGACTCTGTGGTGTCTTTGATTTTGAGTTCACAGGGATATAACGAATCGGCATATGAATGAAAATTAGTATTATCAATAGACAAATCTAATTGTCGATTTGTCCATATCATAAACAGCCATCTTATCCAGCTTGCAATTCTGTGAGCAGCTGGAAAAGTTCAACCTCTCTTTGCTGGATGGTGGTACACCGTCAAAGGATATCATGATCTCTCATCTTTAACACCACACAAAACCTATTCTAAACTTGATAATGGACGGATTCAATGCCTTACAATGGAATGATCGAGGTCTTTGGGCCAACATTGGTCAGCTCAAGCAACTAATACAAGACAAATCTCCTTCAGTCATATGTGTTCAAGAGACGTGGTTGCAGACACACCACAAGTCACCGAGCGTGCCAGGATGACACTTTACGACAAGACATACCTCAACGACAGGGCGGTGGGCTAATCATATTCATATCTAACACCCTAGCCTACCATAAACTGCAAATCAACTATGACTTAGGTCCGGTTAAAGTGGTAGGCGCACAAATCAAACTCCACGCAAGTTTTATTAACATCCTAAACATATATACCACCTCGTGATACTAATCATATTCAACCTACATCTCTCACAAACATTTCCTACAAACACCTAGGAAATTTCAACGTGCACCACCCAGCCCTTGGAGCCAACAACACGAACAAAGCAGGAGAAGACGTCATTCAGTGGGTAGATGTTCAAACCTTAGTCATACTTAATGATGGATCTCCTACTAGGATTGATCCAAATACTGGTAACACTTCAGCGTTGGATGTAACCATCTTACCAAACACTATATCGGTCATCTCCGATTGGTTAGTTGTACAAGACTCCTGTGGATCAGATCATCTCCCAGTTCTCTCCACCTTTTCCCTTGCTCCATGCATGGAAACCAACACATTATCAAAATCTTGAGTCTACACTAAAGCCAACTGGGCGAAATTTGCTCAACTACTTAGTGCAATTCAAGTTGATCAAATTGCACACAACATAGATCAATATCTAGACAACATTAACAAAACGATTCATCAAGCGGCTGAACAATCCATACCCAGGACTCCAGGCCAATAAACCCTGCGTGGACAGGCAACTGCACTCAGACGGGAAATCTAGAAGGAAAGCCTTCAAGGAATTCCCACAGGGACATACATATGTATATCCAAAGAAGAATAAAACAGAGCGTGTAAACACACAAAACATGTAATCTTCCAGGAACAACAAACTCACTGGCAAAACTTTATTTCAACACTACACTCGCGTACAAACACAACAACAGTCCGGAGAAAGGTCAAGGCACTTTTAGGCAAAAACACTAATTCAACTCTTCCAACAATACAAAACGCATACAGCTCACAAGACAAGGCAAATCTGATTGCTTAAACATTTCACCTTGATCCAGCACATACACTAGTCAGGGACCGATTCAAACAAAAACAAAAAGTCAAAGACACGGGTCCCAACACTGGAACACCCAATCTGTCCTTTACATTGCACGAACTCAAGCAAGCTCTCATACATAACAAAAATACTGCACCCGGAGGGGACAAAATTACATATCTCATGCTAAAACACATCCCTCCAAATTTCATGAACATTATACTTCTTTTCTACAACCAACTCTATACCAAAAACCAATTTCCAACATTTTGCAGCAATGCCATAGTCATTCCAATACTTAAACCAGGCAAGGGTCACCGTGTTCGTGACTCCTATCACTATCACCAACATCACACTTCTGCAGAACTTTTGAAAAAAAAATGCTCAACACCATGCTGAGATGGTTTCTGGATAAACAAGACAAACTAGACCCCACACAGAACATTCAGATATATCGACGACTTTTTATCTACTAGTATTAACAATAATCATTTTCAATCATATGTCGTTTCGATATATCCCAGTGAACTCGAAATAAAAGACACCACAGAGTCGTCCACATCTGCAAACTGCCATGTTTCCACATCTCTCCGTCATATTTCTTTACATAGATTAAATATTCCAGTAAAAGTTTCCCTTAAATTTTCAATTTACAAGTTAATTCTGACTCAGTTAATCAGTTTCTAATGTTTATCACATATCACAACAACAAAAAACCATATACAATGTATGTCAAGAACCCTGTTTACATAACAAAAATTGCGAGTGCTGTATCTCGCATGTAATTCAACAACTGACATTCAAAATCGTGACCATGCCACTTTTATGGCATGTCAAACGTTGCAATATTTGATCTTTTCCATTTGCATTGTATAATTATCCATTTGTATTCTATATTTTCCATTTGCATTGTATAATTTTTCATTTGCATTATATAATTTCCATTTGTATTGTATGTTTTTCCATTTGTATTCTATATTTTCCATTTGTATCGTATAATTTTCCATTTGTATTCTATATTTTCCATTTGTATCGTATAATTTTCCATTTGTATTCTATATTTTCCATTTGTATCGTATAATTTTCCATTTGTATTCTATATTTTCCATTTGTATTATATAACTTTTTCGTTTGTATTGTGTAAATCTTTTATTTGTATTGCATCCGAGGGATTGTTTATTTTGATTTGTTACGAAGGATTTCATTAGTTTAGGTCCCACTTATATTTAGCCGTCACCAGCTGCAGGTGACGTACCACAAATAGACTTACTATGCTACATGTACGGGCACAGTGGCGTAACAGTGGGGGTTCGTTAACGTGTCAACGCCTGTCGCAACACGGGATGTCTGCTTTTAAGGTCACATTATCCGAAAGATCCGCGATTCTCACTTTTAGATAGCAATGCGTATGGGAAAGTATTAACTATATTTACGTCTAAAGTTTGATGCAGCCATGACACGAGTAGAACTCGAACATGCGACTTCACGGTTACGAACCAAAGGGTATATCACTGAACTACCGCGATCGGTTCCATATCAGGACTAGTTGAACATACATGTAGCTAGCAATGAGGAATCTTACACCGGGAGACCCCCCCCCCTCCCTCCCTTCACAAATATGATATTTTGTATATAGATGTCGAAAAAAGCATGCATGTACGTTTTAATTTGTCAGAACACACTTGTTCCAGGGGCGGATCCAAGAATTGCGGTTACGGGAGCGCCACTTTATGAAGCAGGGGGTCTGGGGGCCGTCTTGAGGCGGCCCCTAGTGGGTCCAGGGCCAAGCCCTGGTAGGGTTCCAGGGGGCGAAGCCCCCGGAAGCTCCTGGATTTTACAGAGCTTGAAATGTGTCATTTTTAATATTTAGTGAAATTAGTAAAATGAGGCAAATTGTAAGGGTTTCTGGAAAAATTAAGTTCTCTCAATAAAGTAATTCAAGAAATCAAAAGATTTTGTCATTTATTTCTCCGGGAATGGAAGAAATTATTGCTTCTTTTATCATTTAATACATTTTTCACTAAACAAGATACCAAGATTGACCTTAAATTTGAAAATTTTAGGGGGGGGTGGGTTGCGCCCCCCTTAAATCCGCCACTGACTTCGCCCTCCCCTACAACCCCCCCCCCCCCTCCTCCACTGGACTCACTAGGGATCTTAAGACAGTCCCCAGACATCCAGCAGTTTACTGCATATTTTCGTTCAGAATTATCTAGATCAACCAGTGGTTAAATAGGAGACTAGTTTGAATATGCTGATCACCTTAGACGCATAAAAGCGATCAATTAATTGGGGGGGGGGGGGGGGGGTACGCCATTACACGTAGCAAATACTGTACATTCCTGCGAAACGTGGCTCCTGAACTTTACCTCTTCAGCATCTCGCACATTACCAAATTCGATAAACGTTAACTTAAGATTAATCCATTGAATAGTTGTAACAAACCAAACTCGATGGGACCCAAGAGCCGTCCCCCGAATCTACTGAATTCTGACTAAATAAAAATGTGCATGCTTTTCTGGACAGTTCTATTTTTTTTTTTTAATTATCAGGGTGGGGACGATTCGCCATTACTAGAGCTAACTACATGTACGTATTTTAAAAAATAACTAGTCCTGCATGCAATGATGCATGACCTGGTCGCGGTAGCTCAGTATATCGCTTGGTTTGTGGGCGAGAGGTCGTGAGTTCGAGAACCGTTACTGTCATTGCCGCATCAAACCTAAGACATAAACAAAGACAGTGTTTTTAAGGTCATTACGGAAAGACCGTTTGGCAAAAAGAGCACTCACTGCACATAAAGAAACGTCACTGCTACGGCCCTGTGTGCTAAGGACGTCTACATTTGTGGTACATCAGTGAATAACTAATGAAATCCTTCGTAACATATCATTCAAAATAAACATTCCCTGGATAATTAAATGAAAAATTATACAATGCAAATGGAAAATATAGAATACAAATGGAAAATCATACAATACAAATGGAAATTATACAATACATTACAAATGGAAATTATACAATGCAAATGAAAAATTATACAATGCAAATGGAAAATATAGAATACAAATGGAAAATTATACAATACAAATGGAAAAAATCAAATATTGCAACGTTTGACATGCCATACACTTTAATACAGACGAAAGATGTTTACGCGTACAATGTGCAGACGAACTTGCTGACTTCCCGATACTCCTGCCTTGTAGTCTCACCGCTAGCCTGTCTAGCTAGTGAAAAATCCTTGATCAATAAATTGCTTGGATTAAAACAAAAATCTACGACAAACTTCTTTTCTGCATTTGAGTCTGATTTGTGTTTGTCAACCATTATAATTCTTATAAAGCATCTTCCTGTGATTAAATTAATCCTTCGATGTTTATGTTTACAGTTACACGTACCTATTATATACCCACGGACTAGGAAAAAATCATGATAATGACACTGAGCAAGTAAATCTGTGGAATTAACGCATGAAGGAAAGACTGGCGTAGATATCAATTCATTTTTTCATGAAGAAATTGATTCAATGTGCATGACTGAACGAATCTAAGAATATGGGCATAAAATACATGCGTCCATCCCCGACATTTTATTTAATGTCTTTCGGTATATAAAACATGGACGTCACCCAAGCCTCTCTGTGAATGTTAGATACCGGGAGCCAGAAACGTTATCTAACATGGATGGGTGAAGTGAAGTGTGGGTGAAATGTGGACTTAAAGTTTTATTACTTTTATGCTAGACTTCATAATTAAAATACATTTAAACACGAGACGTTACCGGTGTGTGTGTGTGTGTTGGGGGGGGGGGGGGGGGGGGGGGTCCTCCACCAGGAACCTAAAAGCGGCCCACAGACCCCTTGATTCCGAGATGTTTTCCACTTCACTCTAAACTGAAATCCTAGATCCACCCATGCCTATGCTGTGTTAGCTGCAGAACTGTAGCTCTCTGAAAAAATATTTTGACATAACAGAGAGCTACAGACCACCCCTTATAAAAACCTTCGATTTACGGCGCACAAAAAGCTGCGCACGGTTGAGGCCTTATATCGTTGTATTCTTGAGTTGCTGTCTCATAAATTTAATATCAAAAAACTCTTAACATATTTTCCTATTATACTTGTGTCTAAACATATCTTCAAATATCCATTAATTCAATTCAATTATTTATTGATTCACCAATCATGTTGGCATACAATCATGTTACACAATATGAGATATATAATGGCAATAAACTAATTACTAACAGTTCATTTACATATATGTAAATACAAGTATATATTTGATATGTACCTGTGATATTAGACTATGTATGCAATATAGTATTGCATATTACATAAATTAAATGTAGTTATAGCACCCTACTTTTGGTGCGCAATTCAAAACATTCATGTAAAAATTCACAAAACCTTCTAGCATGAACTACATTGACAGGATTGCATAGTACTTTACAATGGTTTTCCTTTGATATATCATCGTCTGATTAAAGCCCCATACGACCTGAAAACCCCCAGCTTCAAATGACTTACTATTATGTCAAAATATTTTTTCAGAGAGCTACAGTTCTGCAGCTAGTAAATTTGATGATCCCAGGGGTAGGGGTTCTGACCTCAGGGTGGGGCTAAAGTTAGTATATACAGTGTAGTATTTATGTGTAAGTTTGCTGATACTGTATAAAATCTAAATGCATACTTAGGAATAGCAGAAAATGATGTACAAAAAATGTTGAATTTCACAACCCAGGGTTTTCGCTCTAGGATGGGTCCAAATTGATCATGGCCGAGTGGTTAGAACATCGTGCTCAAAATCACAGAGCCTCTCACCTCTGTCGGCGCGGGTTCGAATCCTGCTCGTGAAGGTAAGTGAGAAAGTTTCCCAGTTTACTCTCGGAAGGCAGGGCCGTAAGTAGGGTTCTAAATCAGGGGAGGCAGGGGATTGGGGGCCGCCGATTGACTTTACGACTGAAAATGACACTTTTTAAATCCCAATTTATCATGTTTGTGTTTCATTTGTACTATGTAAAGAATCGTAATATGGTGTCAAAGACAAAGGTGCTTGTCTTCATTTTAAACATATATCCTATAATATAACATTTATATAATTTTATTTTCTTTTTTGCCAAAAAATCAGACGAGGCAGTTGCCTCGTCTGCCTCATCGGCAGTTACGGCCCTGGAAGGTCGGTGGTCTTTTCCCAGGTACATTGTATCTGGGTTCTCTCTTCCACCAATAAAAACTGGGCGCCACCATGTAACTGAAAAATTGTGGCGGAAAACATCAATCAATCAATCATGTCTTTTAATGTTAATACATCTATTATATCTTGTAAAGCCTTCCATAGGTGTATGCTCTTTTGAGGGCATTTGACTTTTTAAGAACACATCTTGTTTTATACTGTTGCTGGACATTAGAATTTAGCGTTGATATTCAGAACAGGAATTTCTTAGCCCTTGGGAGTAGTGATACTTTTTCACTAGTACTGATGTGGCCGATAAGGCCTGTGGGCCCCTTGTTTCATGACAGTGTGGATAGGGATATTCTTTGAACATTATATTTGTAGACTGGAACTCAGTCCTGTATTGTATTTGTGATGTTGAGTGTGATGTCCGTTTGGGCCCAAATATGGAATAAATCATGTATCATATTTAAAACAATTTAACTAGAGGTGAATTGATTGTTGAACTTCAGAAGTACCATATCATAATGGGATGTAAATGAAGCAAACATTTTGAGTTTCAATAACGTGGTTAATGCTATGTTGCGCATGTCTGCCACTCGGATTTGCACGTCGCGTTTTTAACATTTTTAACACATACACGCGCACACACACCCACCCACCCACCCATCCCAAAAAATCCAATGATATCAACATATTCTTATAGATTTAGTCTATTCTGTTTTTAACTCACCTGAGCCAAAGGCTCACGTGAGCTTTTCTGATCAAAATTTGTCGGTTGTCTGTCGGCGTCGTAAACTTCTCACATTTTCGACTTCTTCTAAAGAACCACTGTACTGGGCCAATTTCAACCAAACTTGCCACAAAGCATCCTTGGGTGAAGGGCTTTCAAGTTTGTTCAAATGAAGGGCCATGTCCCTTTCAAAGTGGATAAAATCACAAAAATGCAACAATAGGGCGGGGTCATTTTAAAATCTTCTCAAAAACCACTAGGCCAGAAAAGCTGAAATTTACATGAAAGCTTCCTGATATAGTGCAGATACAAGTTGTTCAAATCATGGCCCCGGGGGTGGGATGGGGCCACAATAGGGGATCAAAGTTTTACATATTAATATATAGGATAAATCTTTAAAAATCTTCTTCTCAAGAACCACTAAGCCAGAAAAGCTGAGATTTACATGAAAGCTTCCTGACATAATGCAGATTCAAGTTTGTTAAAACCATGGTCCCCGGGGTTGGGGTGGGGCCACAATAGGGGATCTACACGGATCAATACGAAGGATTTTCTTCCGGGACGATCAGAGGAATTTTTTTTATTAACAAAGTTTTACATACAAATATATAGGATAATCTTTAAAAATCTTCTTCTCAAGAACCACTGAGCCAGTAAAGCTGATATTTACATGAAAGCTTCTTGACATATTTCATTTTGTTAAAATCATGGCCCCCAGGTGTAGGATGGGGTCACGGGGGGGGGGGGGGGGGGTCAAAGTTTTGCATACAAATATATAGGGAAAATCTTTAAATATGAGCCAAGGTGACTCAGTCACTCAGGTGAGCGATGTGGCCCTTAATTGGGTCTCTTGTTTAAATATTGCTATATGGCCTGGGATCATTAGAATTTTTTGAGAAATATGTGAGTATACTAAAAAAAAAGAAAAAAAAAGAAAACAACAACAAAAAAAACAACAAACAAACAAAATAAAAACCCCGATCAAATCAATCACCATTGGTCGACAGTAAGTCATTCATTGACTATATCCTGACTTAGTTCTGTACACTGGGAGTCCGCAGGAATCGTGCACACATTGTGTAACCTCAGGTGGAGAGGCGTGAATGTGGGAATAGACTCAGTGTAACACGCTCGTAAACAGCGGGGGTCCTCTACTCTAACTTTAAAATAAAAATAAATAAATACTCATACTGTTATGTAGAACTACAAGGAATAAATGTCGTAGAAGCTGTTTGAACTATGGGATATACAATAAACACAGCAGGTAATCTGCATGCAGAAATTCACCCCGTCAATAATCACAACTTTTTATTCTATATATTTTTATTTTGTTGTTATACATAGGTCAGAACTTTCATCTAGAAATAAATCACAATTGCAAAAACGAGAGAGAGAGAGAGAGAGAGAGAGAGAGAGAAGAGCGATCGATGCGCAAAAACTGCATGCAGATCGTGCACAATCGGTTAAGGGACGATTTGAAAAGCGAGTTCTAAACATCTGTGTCGGCATAACCTAGATTTACAAATCCCGAGTGTTGTCGACTCCCCACCCGGCGACTGTCGGCCCAAGCGATGTGTGTCGTAGTGTAAACGAGCAACTGCAGACCGCACCTGCAATGTCTAACATTGTGTGAAATATTTAATCATGGATTCTCTGTTGCAGCTGTGTGTTTGTATTCTGTTGTCTGGGACCTTCTCTTACATGAGTAAGTCTATAGTGTAATGTAATAAGATTAAGAAATGTTCTTTTATTTAATTAGTGACAACAATATGGTTCATTTATCCACCAGCTCTCTAACTACTTTGACCTCGCTGATAAAAATAAAATGCAGACAAACATGGCGATAGCATAAAAAAAAACAAAAAAAAAAACAACCCGCAGCGTTCTCGTTTCGGTGTATGCTGTGTGACCTAATTCTGTCGTAACCTGTCTCGCCGTCTGTTGACCTTATCCGCCAAAGGTCATGTGCACTGACCATTGATTTCAGGCATGTATTCGGTTCTTGTACGTATTAATATGACCTCACTATCTCGTACTTCGTTTAAAAATTTCCAAATGGAATGAGATTCCATATGAACATATTCAAAGGCGTGATGCTAGATGGTGTTCCAGTATAACATTTCTCTATGACAGTGGCAGCACAGCGAGCCTACTTGTCCTTCCAATATGACCACTCGAGAATAGGAATAGGCATATTTGACATCACCAGTTTTAGGTGAAGTGCTTCAAAGTCGTAACATCTGGCAAATTCTACCGTAACACGAGGGGCCTCCGTTTTCAAGGCTTATATATATAGTAGTATACATGTACTTATTCAGTTATTGTGTGTGTGTCTGTACATATATATATATATATATATATATAGAGAGAGAGAGAGAGAGAGAGAGAGAGAGAGAGAGAGAGAGAGAGAGAGATTTCTTCACAATCAACTTCATCTGTTATACAAGTAATCCCATGCTTTCATTGTTTTATATACACCCCCATAAAACAAATAACCTTAATGAAGTAGATTAATTATAACATCATTCATCTGAGGTTGTGTATCACTCGATCACTATATAAAATGGAGTTTTTTTTCTGGTTGCCAGGCATTGACCCTCTTTTTGTATGGCCCACAGAGGTTTTTTGGCCCTATATACAGATTTGGCCTTTGATTTTAAAAACTTTATTTAGAATTTATGTTGTTCTTGAGCATTTACACTCTCGCTCTCATTTACACATTATAGCGAGCCTTTGATTTTAAAAACTTTATTTAGAATTTATGTTGTTCTTGAGCATTTACACTCTTGCTCTCATTTACACATTATAGCGAGCGAACCTCGCGTCGCAAAGCGACGCGACGAGCTCGCTCCAATGATTACGCAATTGAGTCACGTGATTTGCTCTTCATCAGCTGAAAAATGATGGGGACTACCCATAATGCTTCTGGAAAAATGTCGCCGTCACTGCGGAATACTTCATTGACAATTCCGTAGATAAAACAAATAAATACTTTGGAAAGTACCACAGATGATTTTAAATTCCAGACAAACTCCCCCATACTTTCGTACTTTTTGTTGTGGATAATTGCTTGATTTGAAAGAAAAACAGTTGCAGCGAATATGCTGACGTCACAGTGTACTGTTTACATCAACCGCGTTATATTTCCCGCGTAAAATGAATTGGCTCAAGTCGTGTTGTAAGATGTTATCAGGTCTTCACTCGTCTCAACGGTCACACCGTAAACATATTATACAAGTTTGTGAATATCACAACTAGCCAAATTTCTTAAATCATATACAGTGGAGCCTCGTTAATCTGGACACTTTGGTTCCCAGCAAAATCATCCGGATAAATGAATCGTCCAGATAACTGAATCACATATTTTCTATCTTTACATCAGGCAAAAAAGTGGTCAATACGAGTATTGACCGGGCCGGTGGTCAATATGGTTAAAACTGGTCAATACTGGTCGATTGAAAATTATGTGGTCATTATAGCCTGTGTTATTTATTTTAAATGTTTAAGTGACCACAGGGATTTATCTAGGTTGTTTTTACTACTGGTATAAGGTACCTTTCCCCTTTGGCAACAAATGGATATTTCCCCTTCCACAGATAAAAAATTCCCCTTCATTTGTGGAAACTTGACAAAATTATATGAGAATTTTCAACAAAAATCATTTTTTAAAAATATATTCCAAGTCATTTTCTATAATTGTCAGACTTACATTATAGATAAAATGAGTAATCAATCAATTTATATGGCTGTAATGATCTGTGGATATTATATTCCATGGATGTCCCCCACCACCATCCCCTGGAAGCTCAATAACTGCATTCTTAAAAATTCCCCTTAAATTCAAAATGGGTAGTAACATCTAAATGCTGGGTAAAACCCTGGACCATTATGGTAAATACTGTAATTCATAACATGCACTATCAGTTTATAATATACTTATAAGTCATAATATTAGATAAATAATGTACAAATGACTCTATTTAACACTTAAAATGAAGATTGATGAAACAATACTTATTAAAATATAGGTAGTTCTTGTTAAACTAAGGAATTTGAACAGAAACTTTTACATCTTTCCCAATTCAACAAACATTTGAGGGGGTGGGTTGGTGATGTTTTCATAACAATAACACACACACTGGTCATCTCTGGTCCCTGCCTATGCTTATTAACACCTGTCAACTCTGCTCCTGTGCTCAGGTAATGTCCAGCTACCTTTTATTCTTAATCTGTCCAGGTACATGTATTAACAGGTCTGTCTCCAATTGTCAAGCTATGCTATAGAACTGTGACCCTCTGGTAGGTATACTGAAGATATTTCGGTCAGTTTCAGCAAACCAAATATATTAAACTTATGAAATTACATTTGATTATCTGATGAATAATATTAATCAACAATTGATCCATGTAATGAAAAGACTTAATTTATCTTTATCTTTGCAAGAAATGTACAAAAACAGGACATTGGACAGTTTAAATCACAATTGACCAGTATTGACCACTTCGGGAGTATTGACCGGGACAGTTAAAAGCGGTTAAAACCACTGGTTAAAACCGGGGGCGGTTTTAACCGTCCAACCCTGCTTTACATAAGTAACCAATATGCTTACTTTATAATTGATGTATATGTAGTGAATTAAACACATTCTGTCATTGGATTTATAACCATTTGCATTATAGTAAATAAATTATAATAATGTCAACATTTACATGCATATCAAAGCACTAAAATTGAAATACACGTGTGCAATGTATTTGCATATGCTTACATTGTAGATGTATATTTAATTTAGCAAGTACTACAAACAAATATACAAAACTGTACCGTATGCACTAAAAACAAATATAAAATGAACAAATATGTAACTGAAAAACAAATAAATGATTAGTAAGTAACAATAATCATTTACACTTTTACAATTCTTAAAGGGGACACACGGTCATCTCCATATGTCACGATCGACTCACAGGTTCGGCGATCTGTCAAAACAATCTTCATTGTTCAAAGTTGATTTAACTAAGAATTTCATGTAAATTTGTCATATCGGTTGACAACATTCTTTGACCAAAATTTCATCTGCCATAGTTTATATTTCTTATTCTATAATTATCCAAGCCAGTATCGGCAGGACATAATCATTTAAGCTGATAATATTACAAACTACTACTGCTTCAATCTATCCACATGCACTTATAATTTTCATGATGCGATAATAACGGGAAAAAAGCGTGTGAAACCAACATCAATAGTCTATGAAATAATATGCTACAGATTTATTTACAAAATTCAACACTAGGCCATATCATTAAAAACTTTTTTGTTTGATGAACTCCGACCCACATTTTTCAAGTCAGGTAGGTAGGTTGGTAATTTTTGTTGTTGTTGTTGTTGTTGTTGAATGTCATGGAAATCAGATTTACAAATTTACTGATGTTTTCATTAAACACATAACGCTGCCAGACAGAATAGAGTTTAGAACATTCATTTTGTACACATTGTATATTATACACGTAAATCTTCCAATCCG
Source organism: Ostrea edulis (assembly GCF_947568905.1). NCBI lineage: Eukaryota > Metazoa > Mollusca > Bivalvia > Ostreida > Ostreidae > Ostrea > Ostrea edulis. Next base: position 17,041,626 of record NC_079171.1, read on the forward strand.
TCTTCTGAAATTTTCCAAGGACGTTTTGTATATATTCATCACGGATGAGGACCTCTACCAGTAAACCGTTGTTAAGAAATAAATTAACACCCCTTTTTATTACCACCGATTGATTCTTCTATTTGTGGTTCGACATTCATAATAGTAATAACTTAAACACATAAATGCATGTGATCCATGAATATCCAAGTGAATTACATGATGATGGCAATTTACAATCAGTTTTAATATTGCCCAATATAATTTTAATGCCGACTTCTCCGCATCGTTCAGTTTGTTGTGACGATTATGTTCCATTCGTTTGTCTCAGTTTAAGAGCAAAGTAAAAGTGCCTTTCACCTATTAAATCGTCATAACATTTAAATAATCCCATATCAAAATTTCATGCGTGCTTTTTCAGAATTATATATAGACCATCAACTTGAACGCAGACTCGTGGTCCGCCATAATTTTGGTGAGCTATCTCACGTGATTTTTAATTTAAGTAACATGGCTTTCAAACTTTTGTACACAAATACGATCAGCCTCGACGGGGGAGTTCGTAGCTCCTTGTTCTATCTTGTTGGTAGATAATGTGGTAATTTGGGGCAGAGATGAGGTATATTTGATCGTTCATATAGATTAGTGTTTGAAAAGTTCCCGGATTAACAAATGGTCATTATCAAAGTGAAAGTAGAACCGAAAAATGTCCAAAGAACATTTTGATACAGTGTAACAAAAATTCTGTAAAACAACTAGTAAAAAAAAATGGCATCAAGTTTAAAACTAATTCGAAGAATGTCTACTTTCCAGGGAGCAAAAAAAAAATTAATTAAAATTTTCGAAGTGTGGAAAAAACGATTGGGTTGGGGCAAATTTCACGGGTCGGTCGGAGTACATCAAACAAATCAATTTTTATTTTAAGCCCTACATGCAATACAGATTTTATGTGCAAAAATTGGCAATACAATGTCTCGATCGGCACATGCTGTCTAACTGACACATCATCACAATTCCACCTAATTTTTGGGAGGTGTTGACAGGGTACAGGTAATCGCTTCAATTTGATACAATTTGGCTTGTTTTATTCATAATTCATGCCTTGCTAAAATTGTCTGACACAGACCTTCCCTGAAAAAAATTACCATCCGGCTTGACCGTACAATTTCCAATGTATTTTAACGTTTTGTAGTAAGATTTGACTGTCCGGATCCGGAATGCGAATTTCTGGATTTATAATGCAAAATAACGTGTAAAAATTCCGTTCCCCAGAGAAATCGGCTTGAAGGTGAAGCGTCGGGATTATAATGGCATCTGGATTACCGAGGCTGCACGGTACTCAGTATCTCACAAATTCGACATTCTCAGACTCCTATAGAAATGCTGATCATCGTCTGAGTGTCAAATGTGTGAGATAGTGTATATTATATTTGCTTGGCAAAACCTGACAAATAAAGCATCTGAGTAAATATATGATGATAGGCCCTTCAAGTTTCCTATTTTGATCTCGGAAGTTTTTTATGCAAATGTTATGATAGTTTGCTTCCCCTCCTCATATACAGCCCATTGATTTTCTTTCATGAATAAAGAAAATGTTACGATAAAACACGGTTATCAGGGTGTGCAATATTTTTAACCCAGTGGCTAGTGGCAGTAATAAAGTTATCAGCACAAGATTGTTACTTACTAGCCCATTATAACAAAAAGCCTAAAAATGGAATTGACACATGCATGTTGAAATTTTATAAATATATGCAAATCATCTGAAAGTTTGTACATGTATGTGTATTTTCTAGGTCACTAATGAGTAAATTCTAATATTCCTATACTGCAATTGGTCATCTTCTGTCGTTATCCATTATCCGTTGTGAGTTAACAATTTTAATCAATCATTTTGATAACTTTTATTCCTGGACAGTTCTTTTCAAATTTGGTATCAGAAGCAACTTGGGACAAGGGGGACCTAAATTAAAATTTCAGGAATTCTGCACCCTAGGACATGCAGTGTTGCATTAGGGGTGGAAATTTTTTTTATTAATTTTCAAAAATCTTCTTCTCTACAACTGCACATCTGTAAGAAAAAGGGACCTCGAAAAAACTTCGAGATACTGGGGGTTCGAGATATCCAAAATCGATCTTGGATATTTTTTTGAAGGAGGATATTTTATGCATAGTATGGGATTTGCATTATAAACAACAACCTTGTTGCGGTTTCTTATAGTTTAATGCAAGTTGATGAATTAATATTGTGGAATTTCAAAGACAAACATTTCGTTTTTATATATATTAACATCCAATTGAATTCACAATGTGTTTCAAAATTAAGATGATCGTGCCTGTATGCTTACTTTAAGTTTACTGATGCCCAGGCTCGACTGGCATGTAGTTATTGCGTTGTAATGAAAGAACCTATCACGTAAGAAACAAAAAAGACGAATTTAAAAAAAACAACTTTTAAATGTTTATTAAATAAATTTTCGTGTTTTTTCTGCACTAGTTTTAATGATGATCGAAGCGTATATTATTAAATGCATTATCGTAAATAAGAGCATTACCTTCAAGCGTTACTGTACTTCGACGATTTCGTGCGTTTATCTAACCCACATGTTAATGATATAGCATGTGTCATTCAAAACTCCATCCCTGGAATCGGGTGTGTTAGTTCATAATTGGCGGTGAACTTTAGCCGTAATGTTGGAAGGCTTCACTAATCACCCAAGCTGTTGAACCATTTATAGCGACCTGGGTCTACTCGGAAAAAGTGAGCGTGGATTAGCGGTCATTAATTATAATTGATGTAGCCGCAGGTGTGAATGTGTGACTTAATGACGCCAGGTATGGTAAGCAGAGCGGAAAATTGACTGTACTTCGAGATAAACCAGGTGAATTTGGGGTATGGGACCTTGAAAATACTTCGCCATAAGCGGAGTATTCGAGATTACCGCGTGTTCAAAATATCAGAAGTTTTTTTAATCAGTTATATAGGGAAAATGGCTGGGACCGGCGGTCGACTTCGACTCAAGCGGGGTATTCGAGATAAACCATATTCGATATAGAGATATTTTACTGTATATAGTTATTTAGAACAAGAAGGCCTAAGCTCTACCAAAGTTATAAATTCCATGATCCCCAAGGTAGAGGTTCTGACTTGAGGGCAGGGCCAATTTTGGAATATAACTTGTTTATACATGATATGTAAAACATTTAAAAAACATCTTTGATGCTTTGATACTAAATTGAAACAAAATGGATATTTAGAATAAGCGGGTAGTCCTCTACCAAATTGTAAATTTGATGATTCCAGGGGTAGGGGTTTCGGTATCAGGGTGGGGCCAAAGTTGTCAAGTGTGCTACAATATGTTTACAAAATTTATGATACTTTTAATTAAGTATCAGGTGATCAATAAGGCCTGTGGGCCTCTTGTTGTGATAACAACTAAATTTTATAGATAACTACATACCTTCCTTAAAATCTTTGATATATACTAGTTGAAAAAAGAAACTGTGCATTATTTAATATACGAAAAAATAATAAAAAATAACATTGAACAAATTTTATTTTTTGTAATACTGTTAACAAATGTATTTGTTACAACATTTCATAATCCATTAATGTTAACGTCGAATAACGTCAATTTCAGCACTCTCGAAAGACACTGGTATTCGAACTTGAATTAACAAAGTTAATAACGCGTGTGACCACCATTTGCATTCATGCATGCTTGACAACGGCACCTCATTGATGCCACTAAAGTGTTCAGAAATGCTTGAGGGATGTTGTTCCAGTTGTTGGTTAAAGCCTGGCCTAAATCAGCCAGTGTCACTGGCTGATTTGGTAAATGGCGTAGACGTCGTTCCATTTCATCCCAGACGTACTCGATCTGCGATAATTGGGGGAAACAGCTGGCCAAGGCAAGACATCAACATTCTGTTGAACAAAAAAGTCCCTGTAGTGACTACACGTGCAACACGTGGCCTTGCGTTGTCTTGCTGTAGAGTGATGTGATTTTGCTATCTCTGTATGAAGGGTATCACATGGCGCTGAATAATGTTGTCTCGATAGTGTACGCCGGTGAGATTTCCATTGACAATTTGTAGAGGGGTCCTTCCATGTGCTGTTATTCCACCCCACACCAATGCTACCTCCACATAATTGTCGACGTTGCACAACACAAGTGTCCTGGTACCGCTCCCCAACGCGACGATACACTCTACAACGTCTGTCACTGCTATCCAGATGAAATCTGGATTCATCAGTGAACAGAATATTGGCCCAGTCCTGTATTCTGAATTGCAGATGTCGTCTGTACCACGCTAGTCTAGTGATACGATGACGTTGAAGCAGTATTGGGCGGACCGCTGGACGTCTTGGTCAGATGTTGTGCTCACGCAGACGTTATGCGCAGTTCTTGAACTGATTGGTCGAAGTCCAGGAATGCTACGAGCAGTCAAACTTGCTTTCTGGAAACGATTTCTCAGGTGCACAAGTCTAATGTGGTTGTCCTGTCGACGTGACGTACGTCACACGAGGATGCCCAGAACGTGGTCGTTCCCGAGTGTTACCAGATTGTTGGAAACATCTCCATAATGACTGGATGGTGTTCCGATGAACTCCAAAGTGTCTTGCTACGATATTTTGTGCTATTCCAGCTTGAAGCATCCCAACAGCATGATTACGTTGGTTTTCGCTGAGTCATGGCATGACAGAAGGGTAAATTTTGTCAAAACTAAAGTGCTTTGCTTAACGAATAGTGTCCAAACAAACCTTTTACACTTCTTACTCCAAACAGTATTGACCAGTAAAACTTGTGCGTACAAACACTTTAATAAACAACATGTGTTTACTAGCCATGAAAAAGTCCGTGCATCTGAGTAGGGTACTATCCGATATTGTTCAAAAACATCACTTTTATCGATTGTTAGATTTTATAAATATAAACAATAAATATAGAAAAATTATACTAAATTTTATAATGCAGTTTCTTTTTTCCGCTAGTGTATGTTTTACTAAAATTTTCTTCTTTGTTTTATAACAGAAAGGGGAAAAATGCAACGGACCAGACAGGGATTCGAACCTGGGTCCCCTGAATCTCTAGTCAGGTGTTCTACCAACTGAGCTATCTAGTTGACCACTACATTCCTCCCTCCTTAAATTGTCTTTGCCCTCGAAGACACACAACCCAGATTCTTTTCTGTGCAGGGGTGGTCAACGGCACCAACTGTAGTATATAGGAGAGAAGAACATCTTTAGCTAGACTGGGAATCAAACCCGGTACCCCTGCATTACTAGTCAGGTGCTCTTACCACTGAGCTACCCAGGCTGAGTAGCTGGGTAAACCACTAACTACATTCCTCCCTCCTTAATTTGTCTTTGCCCTTGAAGACACAATCCAGATTCTTTTTCCCTGGCAGGCATTTTCACCTGTCATTTCCAGGGGCAGATCTACTGCACCAAATGTAACAGGAAGGGAGAAAATGAAATGGATTAGACTGGGATTCGAACCCTGGGCCCCATGAATCTCTAGTCAGGGCTCTACCAACTGAGCCAATTGGCCAACGGCGGTCAAACCCGATCTGATCCATTGTATTTTCTACCTTCCTGTTACATTTGGTGCTGTACACCAGCCCTTGGAAATGACAGGTGAGAATGCCTGCCAGGAGAAAAAGAATCTGGGTTGATGTCTTCAAGTGTGAAGATGTTTAAGGAGGGAGGAATGTAGCGGTCAGCTGGGTTTGATCGCTGGTGGCCAGATAGCTCAGTTGGTAGAGCACCTGACTGGAGATTTAGGGGGCCTGGGTTTGAATCCCAGTCTGGTCCGCTGCATTTTCTTCCTTCCTGTTACATTTCATTTGGTACCGTACACCAGCCCATGGAAATGACAGGTGAGAATGCCTGCCAGGGGAAAAAGAATCTGGGTCGATGTCTTCAAGTGTGAAGACATTTAAGGAGGGAGGAATGTATGGTCAGCTGGGTTCAATCGCTGATGGCCAGATAGCTCAGTTGGTAGAGCACCTGACTGGAGATTTAGGGGGCCTGGGTTTGAATCACAGTCTGGTCCATTGCATTTTCTCCCTTTCTGTTACAGTTTCCTCTCCATTATTGTTTATAAGTGAGGATTTCTCTTGGGGAGGGGATCTCTAGAAATATCATGCCCCATATTTGATTGGAAAACTATTAAAAACAGTAAAAAAGAGTTCTGTGATTACAAACTAAATATGCTTATTGATAAGAGGTTTGATGAAACAAGCAAGAAGAGATACATACGGGGTTTTATTTTTGTTTTACATGTGTAGTAAAGTAGGGATGATGTTTTGGTATTTATTGTTTGTATTATATCTTTCATTAATCTTTGACAATGAATTATGAACAATTTTGTCCAGGATTTACTTACTATATATGATATGCAGATCAGCACATGATACAGGAGCCTGGTAAGGCCCGTGGGCCTCTTGTTTTAGGAAATGATAGTTGTAGGCTATTTCGTGCCATGATTTATCTCAAGGGGCACCACACTTTAAATCGACCACTGGCTATCACTGAGTTTACTGATGAGCAATTAAATCCTGTATTCAGGTCTGTGTCTTTTAATGACATGCGCGAGGCGGTGTCCTGTGGCTTTACTGTCAGTCTGATTACCATAAATGATATAGCAATTAAGAAATCACATAATAATGAAAAAAATATTTTATGAATAAGTATAACTAAAGGCAATAATAAGGAAAATTTAAAATAAGTGGTTCAGTCTTGTTACAATTTGTTGCATTTTAGAATTGAAATCATAATTTACATTTGTCCAAACTCTAGCTAGCGTTAATTTACTAATCCAAAAGGGCATGTTTTCTCAGAATTAGAATTTGACTTTCAAAAATGTTACTTATAGGCAAGTAGGATGACGATATCTGATGTAAAATTTGTGATATTTTATTATCACAGAATGATAAACTCTATCACTTTTGATGTTACCATCTCACAGTAGGTTACATGATAACTCTAATATTGTGATTTGGCAATGAAATTATTCTTATTGTGTGAATGAATATATATGAAAAAATCAAAATTTTCTATAAAAACTGTTTCTTTATCGAGCTGGTTTGCGCGGTTAGCATCAAAAGACTGAAAGTTAATGATGGACGCCTCCATTGCCAGACAAGGTATATACACAGGTCTAGTAACTAAATGTCCATCAATTTCTAGCATCCAATCTTAAGTTTAATTTCACCTGATTGACAGGGGGGTTCATAGACCAGGTAAATTTAAAGGCGGTGCTTATTTCGATGGTCTTTAAGAAGTATATATCTGCTAAAGTGTTTTTATATTAATATGACTTGAAGTAACATTTTCTTGTTGTTTCAGCGGTTCCAAGTAATGAGGTAATACAGAACATCCCCAAAGTGATTGTAGTTAGGAAGAATTCAGCACTTGTGTTGAACTGCACAGACCCCTCCCTGTCCTGGATTACGGACTCTAACGTCAACTATACTTGGTTCAAGGACGGTCAAGCCCTGACCCTGAACCGTCGAAGGATTACAGTAAAACAAAATGGGTCGTTATACTTTCAAAGTGTTAAGAAGAAGAAAAGAAAACAAATAAACGATGAGGGACAATATGAGTGTCACGTTACTTTGTCAGCAGGGACCGTGATAGCCAGGAGAGTGTGGATTCAGATCGCTAGTAAGTTTTCTGTGTCAACCAGTTCATTCACAGAATCTTTCTGAAGCATCACGTTTGCTACAGGCAGTGCATTGTCAAATTTTATATCCATTTTAAGCTACCCATTTATATTCTTAAAGAGAAGTAAAACACACAACATTGAAACAGAATTTCTTACACCTTTATGGAGAGCCAACGAGTTCAATATTCTATCTTTGTAATTATGTATTTGTTGTTACTAAATGCGCCATTGGTTCAATGTAAAATAGAAAAATGTTAATCTTTATCTTGACATTTGTAGTACATAATGGTATATTCGTTATTTGAATGGCGTAAGATGTAAAGGAATGTAATGTCTGTGTAGATGCATAACAAGTGAATGCATTATTTATTCAATGTAAATTTGAAATTAGATCTTCGTCATCCGTATTTGAGCATTTGCACATTGCAGTTGCGAGTTACAGTAAAAAATTTTGGTAATCCATCCGATGATAGTTCGACATTCGAATTTGCTCATTCGTTTACTGCATTTGAACATTTGTTCGTTGTTTTACCATTATGACGACAGAGGGCGCGCGCTACATCGAATCTTTTGGGAAACAGACTATAGAATCATATTGGAGGACCAGTTTATGTGACATTCCCTCGGAGCTATTATTTTCCCGGCCTTTCTAAGTCCGAGGTAAATTATTTTATTTTGTGCAAGGAAGATATTTTGATAAGCAAATTCATACCATATTTTTACTATGAGTTTCATTCCTTCTGTTTATCATAAGTAGAGTTTCTCCTCCTCCGATGTACTGATTAATAGAAAAATTCGATTATCTAATCGAAATGACCCCCAATTATAGATAATGTATTAAAATTTTTGATAATTGATTAATCAAAATATAACTTAAAGTAATTTATTCTCATGCTTTCTTGATTTATTTTCTGTGAATGTAACTAATTCATAAGTATTAATTTGATAAATGAATCCAATGATAAAAAATACATCAAAAATGCATTTCAGAAATCACCCCAAATTTTTTACCAATTAATTCATTCTTCATTCAATAATAAACAAATTTAATACTTGAAATTAATCGATTATTAATCAATTATAGTGCGTCCGATTATACTGATAATCAATCATGAAAAAATATTCCGATGGTTCATCACTACGACTGTTTAAAAGGTTGAACACAATTCCCTAACAGGGCAATTGTTACACTAAAAATGGAATTGTTACTCTTTTTTAGTGTAATTAACTGTATCATTGGGATTTTCAGTTGTTTCCCCTCTATTCTCGTGTTTGCTTTGAGTAAAAAATTAAGTGCAAGAATACTTCTACATCCTCTAAATATTTAGAGTCTAGGAAGCGTATATTTACATATATGTACAAGGACTCTATATGTGGCCAACAAGGTTTATAAATAACCTCTAACAGCTAGACTAATCAAATAAAAAGATGTTTCTTTCTCTGCTTTAAACAGACAAAATGAGTGGTTTACAATAAAGAGGCTTGACAGAGGACAAGTGGAACAATTTTTTTGACAAGAGAAAAGTATCTCAAATTAAACTATATCAAAATGCCCTCGTTAATGTTGATTAATGATACATTTTTAACGAAAATAGGAGTTTTGAAATTGGGGTGTCTGAAATTGAGTTAGCTATCTTGTGGAGAGAAAAAGAAGGGGTGATCAGATACGAAACAAGTGCTTGTGGAAATAATGTAAAATTCAAATCTAGGCCATGGCTCAGGCTACTGATTTTATGGCCTGGCCTAGTAAAAATTATGGAAAAATAGCCCGACTGGTCTATTACATAAAAACTTTAAATATGTTACATTCAAGGTTGGCTGTCATTTAATGAAAACAACTGGTAATTAAATGATAACTGATTCACTTTGTTTACAAATATAAAACCCATAGGCGTCGGAACCGGGGGGCTAGGGAGGGGCTTAGCCCCCCCCCCACTTTTTTTTGCAAAGATAGACATAATAACCCCCCCAAACGACGTAGAAACCTTTTTGTTGGTTTAGCGACCCCCCCCCCCACCCCCCCCCCCCCCCCCCACACACACACACTTTCCGACGCCTATGAAACCAGAATAGTTTTTGCGTGTTTTAGAATTCTTACCCAATGTACATATTAACTATTCAGTATTGTGAATTACGTATTTCAGTGACAGCAATGTAAAAATGGTGGGGAAGGGGCGCGAAAACGAAAATCAATCCCAATCAAAGCAAATATGTACAAGAGTTCTTGGTCTCGCACAAATAAATGTAACGTCCCTGGTGGTATATGGTTACTAAATGGTATCCACTGTTTGTTTAAAGTAAACTCATGGAAAAAATCAGTCCAGTCATCTATATTGATACTTACAACAATGTTCTACATCAAGACTCTGATCAAACTACTTCAACAGCACATTTTCAACGACTTTTAGCGCCAACCGGTTAATGTTGAGTGTGCTAGACCGAGTGTTAACTGGTCCTCCTATATGATTCTATAGTCTGTTTCCCAAAAGATACGATGTAGCGCGCACCCTCTGTCGTCATAATGGTAGAACAATTTACAAATGTTGAATTGCGCAAATGCGAATGTCGAACTAACATCGGACGGATTACCAAACATTTACCACAACTCGCATAGGCTTAACAAACTACAATGTGCAAATGCTCAACTACGGAAGGCGAAGATCCAATTTCAAATTTACATTAAATAAATAATGCATTCACTTGTTACGCATCTACACAAACATATATTCCATTTACATCTTACGCAATTCAAATGACGAATATACCGTTATGCACTACAAATGTCAAGATAACGATTAACATTTTTCTATTTACATTGAACCGATGGCGCATTTAGGAACAACAAATACATAATTACAAAGATAGAATATTGAACCCTTTGGCTTTCCATAATTTGGAACCATACAAATTAGGACTGACAAGATTAATAAGATTCTTGTTCATTTACTTGTATTTGATAGATTTAGAATTAGAATATCTGATCAAGTATTCAAACTTTTAGAATTCACTATTTACATGTTTTTCTTAAAATATAGCTTGTCACAATTGACATGTACATGTAGCAACTGTTCCTATGATATTGTAACAGGAAGTGAGAAAATGCAATGGACGAGACCAGGATTTAAACCTGAGCCCCTGAATCTCTGATCAGGTGCTCTACCAACTGAGCGATCTGGCCACTATCAATCAAACCTGTACATGACTGCAACAATTCCAATGTTATTTTTAATTTAATTGCTTTTGATATCTTTACAACTTATAATGAAAGTCATGCATTTCTTCCGGAATGTGGTGCAGTTGTGAACAATGTGCACATGAATATAGATAAATATAGTACTAGTATATGTCTATTTTAACGGCTGCAAATTCTGACAGGCTAATTAGTTACACTACACATTCTAGAAAATCCTCTATAGATATTCAGCTTATCTTTATGACAAATGTATCGTTGATGTAAAGAGACCTCAAAACACATTAAATTATTAAAGGTCCTTTTCATTAATGAAGATTTTCAATTTGTGCTTCCCAAAGGGATGGTCTATGTCTGTTCAAATTCAGTGGATATATTTTCTTTTGTTCTTCTGTTCAATTACAGTTCATACACAATTTCTAACAATGACTTGAATGACAAACGTACATAATTATGTATGGCTCTCTGTTTTCGTCCGTTGTCATGCAATGTGGGTCATGGTTGTAAACTTTTGAACATTTTCATCTCTGGGAAAAGGGGAACAAAAATTTGGAATTTCATGGTGTCTGCCTCCCTGGCCGGAGCCTAAGGAGTGGGTTCAAAATAATCAAAATTAATGCCAACTTCAAAATTCTTCCTTACTCCTGGACATCAAGCAGACTAACTGTTTACATGATTACAATAAGCAATAATTTAAACCCTTTACCAAAATAGTAAAATTCATGACTCTCTGGGCAAAGATGGTTTTATATATATATATATATATATATATATATATATATATATATATATATATATACATGTAGATATCTTGAAAAACTTCCTTACTTCTGGACATTAAGGGGGCAAAATATTTGCATGAGCTCCAAGTCTTCTACAGTACTAAAATTGTGAAATTTTTAACTCCATGTTATATTATTACATGAGCAAGCAAGCATGGAGTTTACTACTGAATATTCCTGGAGTAGAAATTTTGGGCCCTATTGCAAATTACCTAATGATATAATAGAGATGTTTTTATATTCATGATTTTTGAAATTTCAGGCACATGAGTCATGAGCTTTGAAAATGACAATTGGTACTCAGGTGACTGTTAAAATTAATAACGATATTAACTCGAAGAAATTGAAGTGCAAAGGTAGTCGGAATAGAAAATCGTTACCTGATTATCGTTCCCGATTTCCTGAATTTGTGACGTCATAAGAGACCACACTTAGATTTGCGAATCAAAACAAATGCACGCCCATAGACGATTTATTCGCAACTGGAGGAGTTTTTTAATGGGGAACCATAGTTTGTTGCACAAGGATATCACCTTGACCACAAAATTAATGCAAATGCGAGCCACATCGACGATTTTTCATCGGAGGACGAACAAGGAGATCAATCAAGGTCCTATTTATTCTGAACCAGTTGAAATAATACTGACTGGTTAGCGGTTTTAATGATAAATGTATGATAATTTCAGAGTACATTCTCTGATGACAATAAGAGAAATATAGATAGTTATTACTTGCGCTATTTCTAACTCCATGCAGACACGCAGCATCGTTTTGTTTTGTTTTTCCAACAGGGGGTGGGGGTGTCAAATTGAAGGTTGACTGACAAAAAAGGTGGGCACCCCCTCATCCTCCTTTGGTTTTATGTGCCCAAGTACCAACCTGACTCGGATATATTTTATAGCCAGCATCGGAATTTCCTTTGCACACATCGTGAGCGCCGTATTTTGAATTTATTTTCATAAGATTTTTACAGGTATCGTGTGCAGCTAATTTAGTTTAACAGGTGAATATGATAATAAATATAAGTAGGCTGTAGCTAATTAACATTCTTTTACAGTGAAATTTGCAACAATAGGGCCTATATGAAGAAGAATTTACTAGACCATCACTTTTCTTAACATTTAACGTTATTTTCTGGTTTTAGATTTTGTCCCCAATAAGGAAACCATGCAACGTGCAAATTAGTGCTTCATTTGAAAAAAACAAATCATCCCCCAACTCTTGCATGACCGTAAAAATTGGTTTATTTCACCTAATATAAAAACTTGTAATTTCAATATCGCTCCACCATTTTCTTTGAACATTCTTTTTCAAAAAGAAAAGAGAGAGAGGGGGGTCTGATTATGCAACTTTTAACATATAAAGTTAAACCTATCCATCTTCAATTTATTTACTTATATATTCAGAAAGAAAGATTCTGATCAGAAGAGCTTCATATGACTATTTCATAGTCACATTTCATTTCTAAACAAATTACCGTAGATCATGTTTATGCTGAATTATGAATATCTGTACTACCGTCATTATACAGTCAACGTTTTCAGGACTTTCTCATCTTCGCTGTGCCAGTTGGTCTGTAGTCGAAAATAGTTTATAGAACTGCATCTGGTCGAAGATTTAATTTCATAAACCCATTAGTTTTTGCCAAAGTAGGGTGTATATGATAATGAAACTGATCCTCATCAACCTCAGCTCCGTAATCGCGTAAAATGATTGTCAAACAACTTCGAGTTCTGTGTTCTCGGTGTAAATTTCACAGCCATTAGTCTTTCAGAACGTTGGATCATTTAGACAAAAGTATATTGAAATACCTGATTTGCTACATTACAGTTGAATGTAAGCACAATGAACATTTTGATGGCTAAAACCCGTAGTTGTTAGTATAAACGAATACACATTTGCGTCAGGCTGGTCTCTTTTGACATCATCAAGCAAGGGAGATAAGTCATCTTACTATTTCGATACTTAATTCACACCACGGCAACATTTGACGATCTGTAGTGCCTGTTACCTCACGATTTTTTCTGAATGGCATATTTACACATGTTAAGTAAGTAAAGAAGAACACATTTCCGCGCAAAACAATTTTTTTTGAGAATTGTCTCCTATGACCTTTAAGAAGAGAAATCATGGTTAATATCCTTATCACATATTGACAAATTTCCGTTTAAAATATATAAAATATCCAGAAAGAAATATAAAAGAAAATGTTTGCTTAAGAAAACTGACCTTTGCCCTTGAAAAGGATGCTATCCTAAAATTCAAAAACCAAAGTACAAAATGTGCTGAGAATTGATAGGTTAATTAAAAAGTTGTTATGAACCTAATTGATAATTAAAAGATGGTTGAGAAGGAGTCCCCCTCCTCTGCACAATTAAATGTCCCTTTAGGGGATGTTATAATGAGACAAGGGTATGGTATAGGCGTTACCAAAAAGTAGTTGACAAAAGTAAGTAACATTTATAATAATGATAATGATTGTTTTTATATAGCGCCTTTTCCAGCGTATGCTGCTCAAAGCGCTTTACAATGCATTATTACCCCGGCAGACCTTAATATCTCAGGGCTTGAAGCTAACTTTTTATGTCACCAGTCCAGTCGGACTGATGGGGTATAATTTCAACCTGTCCGCAGAAAATTTTACCAGTCCAACAGAGTTTTCCAGAAATAAATTTAAACATATGTCGTTAATGTTATTAAAATGAAATTGAACTCAATATGCCTCAGACAATATTGTAACACTTAAATGTGGGATTTATATTTACGAATCAGATTGGTCTGATATCTACAGATCGAAGTATTTCAAATGTGTGTATACAATTTCATAAGTATATTTTCCAAAATGATCCTTGAGAAAATTAACCAGTCCCATTGGACTGACTAAAACAATTGTTAGTCAGTCCGCCAGACTTTTAACCAGTCACAGACTGACGGGCATATGTTAATTTTGAGCCCTGTATCTAGAACTTTCTCAGCCTCCTAGGAAGCATACAGTGCACACTGCAAGCTGCCATATTACAAGCTCTAGAGCACTAACATTCTAACAATATCTTTCACTATCTATAGCCAGGTACCCCTTTTACACTTGGAGGTACCCCTTTTACACTTGGGTGGAGTGAGGAAATTCATGTAAAGTACCTTTCCCAAGGACACAATGTCGGTCCTGCCGCGGCCAGGATTCGAACCCACAACCTTTCGGTCAAGAGTCTGACGACCTAACCACTAGGCCACCGACGCCACCAATCAACATTTGATTGGTTGATGAAAATAAATGATATAGATAGAGATTGATATGTAGAGAAATGTAAATTAATATTATATAGTCATTAAATTATCTAATAATGACTGAAAAATACACAGTGGTCACAACACAGCTAGGGAGAAAGCAGACACAGTCATGCATGATTACACAATATAGATACATCAGGGTCTGCTTTGTCAGCAGGTCTTGGACTATAGTAGACTCAATACACTTGAAAGCAGATACAGATGTAAAACAGAACCAAGGTTTTGCATTTTTATTTCCCAAAAGTCTGTGCGATGACAAAACTTTGCAGCTGCCAAGAATGGGGGTCTTGGTTATGTAGGCTTCATTTGAATACATGCAACATTTAATCTACAACATTGCACAGGCTACTAGAAAAAACCTGATGGAATTGGATGAAAGTACATGTACTTGAAAATATGAATACAGCTGATAAATGTGAAGCCATTATTCCTACCACACTTCAAAGTTTATGTAGGAAGACAGACTTTAAATTGTCCTACAGTAGGTACAACAAAATATAATGTAGATAGTAGATGTAGTATTGTTGTGATTTTGGGATCTTTCTCTTATTTTTAGGTTAACTCAGGTGACCTTATATTCTAGTAACTGTAAAAATGAAACAATAAACATGTATTTGACTGAAATATGAAAATATTTATGAAAATTGGAGGACGTGTTTCTTTTGTGTGTTGGGATGTAAACCATGATTTGATATTGTAAATACAGTAATTTCTGTTTTTGGATTTGATAGGAATTTCCAAAACATTCATCAAAAACCCCAAGAACCAAACAACGGTGCCAGGAGGTGTGAGTAGATTTGAGTGCCAAGTGAAAGCTACAGCGTATCAAGTCAGGTACATTTGGAACAAAGATGGAAAGCAGCTTCAGGCAAATGACAGGTACAGTATTGATATGCTATGTGAAATATCTAACTTAAAGGAGTATTTACTGGAGTTTGGGGGGTGGGGTAGGGGAGGGGTGGGGGTGGGGGGTAGCTCACTTGAGACAAAGCTCACAAGTTTCTGATCAAAATTTGTCTGTTGCATGTTGGCATTGTAAACTTTTCAGTTTTATCTTCTACAGAAGCATCAGGCTAATTTCTACCATCTTGTCTCAGCTAGTGTCCTTGTGTAAAGGACACTGTTAAACTTTGTTCCAATGAAGGGTCATTTACCTTCCAGGGGGAGAAAATCAAGAAAAGGCATAGATAACCTAAGGGTGGGCCGGGTCATTTAAGGATCTTCTCTTCTAGAACCACATCGCCAGAAAAGATGAAAGTTATGTGGAAACTTCCTGACACAGTGAAGATTTAAGTCATGGCCTCCAGGGGTAGGGTGGGGCTGCAATAGGGGATTAACGTTTTACATTAGGATATAGAAAAATCTTTAAAAGTCTTCTTTTCAAGACCAGCAGGGCTGTGATTTGTCATCAGTAATAAGCCAGCAGCCTCTTATAATGCAAATTCAATTTTTTTTGTAAATCAATGGCCTTGGGGTGGAGAGGGGGTTAGGATTGGGTTTAATAGGGGATCACAGTTTACAGTTTTACATTGGAAGATATATATGTGATCTTTGAAATTTTCCTATCAAGAACCACTGATTAGATATAATATGTAAATATTCCAATTAGATATAATATGTAAGTATTCCAGTGTAGCGCTGATTCAAACGTATATGAATAGTGTTGGCTTAGAATTTACATGAGAATAGTTTGGGTGGGGGAATTTATATTGAGATTGAGAATATATAAGGAAGTTTGGGGGGGGGGGGGTATTTATATTGCGATTGAGAATATATAAGGAAGTTTGGGTGGGGGGATTTATATTGCGATTGAGAATATATAAGGAAGTTTGAATGGGGGGATTTATATTGCGATTGAGAATATATAAGGAAGTTTGGGTGGGGGGATTTATATTGCGATTGAGAATATATAAGGAAGTTTGGGTGGGGGGATTATACAGCTATATTGGAGTCCTTTCTGTCTGTCTGTCTGTTCTGCTGTGATTTTGTGGAAATGTTAAACATGGTGACCTACTTTAAAGGGACTGATTCACGATTTTCCCCAAAATTTTGTTTTTCACTTTTGATGATCAGAATCTACTGTCTATTGTGTTTAAAAGATTTCACACAAAAATTAAGGTTATATATATATACATGATCACAGAAGCTCATTTTAGAGAGGTCATTTTTTGTTTTGTAAACAAAGATGGCGGTATGTTTTTGTTTACGAAATTTTCAAAAGAAATGGTTATCGATCTAAGTTTATTATATCTTTCACATTTCAAGCATTCTTTGGGTAAGATGTGTCATCTAAAAGTACAAATTTGTGAGTATGCAAAACTAAGATGCTTTATATTACAAAATTAACATTTCACTGGTGTGTTTGTATACATGAAAAGACTCGAGTCTTTGTTTACATAACACAGATTTAAGGCTAAAATATTGCTTTTATTTTTGCATTCAGAAGGTCAAAATGTTGGCTGTCAACATTAAAAGAGTTATATTCTTAATGTTTCACATAAAAAATAAAAAATATTTTGTTCAAAAATCGTGAACCAGTCCCTTTAAGGCTAAACGTTGGTGATAATTATTAGTTTCCTGGACTATTTCTCATTCTGGATACAGCTATTGCACTGGCATTTTGTCATTGCTGTCTGAGGTTTTTAATATTGGTAGATTCACTGAACTGTTTACATGAGTGGAGGTTTTTAATATTGGTAGATTCACTGAACTGTTTACATGAGTGGAGGTTTTTAATATTGGTAGATTCACTGAACTGTTTACATGAGTGGAGGTTTTTAATATTGGTAGATTCACTGAACTGTTTACATGAGTGGAGGTTTTTAATATTGGTAGATTCACTGAACTGTTTACATGACTGGAGGTTTTTAATATTGGTAGATTCACTGAACTGTTTACATGACTGGAGGTTTTTAATATTGGTAGATTCACTGAACTGTTTACATGACTGGAGGTTTTTAATATTGGTAGATTCACTGAACTGTTTACATGAGTGGAGGTTTTTAATATTGGTAGATTCACTGAACTGTTTACATGAGTGGAGGTTTTTAATATTGGTAGATTCACTGAACTGTTTACATGACTGGAGGTTTATAATATTGGTAGATTCACTGAACTGTTTACATGACTGGAGGTTTTTAATATTGGTAGATTCACTGAACTGTTTACATGAGTGGAGGTTTTTAATATTGGTAGATTCACTGAACTGTTTACATGACTGGAGGTTTTTAATATTGGTAGATTCACTGAACTGTTTACATGAGTGGAGGTTTTTAATATTGGTAGATTCACTGAACTGTTTACATGAGTGGAGGTTTTTAATTTTGGTAGATTCACTGAACTGTTTACATGACTGGAGGTTTTTAATATTGGTAGATTCACTGAACTGTTTACATGAGTGGAGGTTTTTAATATTGGTAGATTCACTGAACTGTTTACATGACTGGAGGTTTTTAATATTGGTAGATTCACTGAACTGTTTACATGACTGGAGGTTTTTAATTTTGGTAGATTCACTGAACTGTTTACATGACTGGAGGTTTTTAATATTGGTAGATTCACTGAACTGTTTACATGACTGGAGGTTTTTAATATTGGTAGATTCACTGAACTGTTTACATGAGTGGAGGTTTTTAATATTGGTAGATTCACTGAACTGTTTACATGAGTGGAGGTTTTTAATTTTGGTAGATTCACTGAACTGTTTACATGACTGGAAGTTTTTAATATTGGTAGATTCACTGAACTGTTTACATGACTGGAGGTTTTTAATATTGGTAGATTCACTGAACTGTTTACATGACTGGAGGTTTTTAATTTTGGTAGATTCACTGAACTGTTTACATGACTGGAGGTTTTTAATATTGGTAGATTCACTGAACTGTTTACATGAGTGGAGATTTTTAATATTGGGAGATTCACTGAACTGTTTACATGAGTGGAGGTTTTTAATATTGGTAGATTCACTGAACTGTTTACATGACTGGAGGTTTTTAATATTGGTAGATTCACTGAACTGTTTACATGACTGGAGGTTTTTAATATTGGTAGATTCACTGAACTGTTTACATGACTGGAGGTTTTTAATTTTGGGAGATTCACTGAACTGTTTACATGACTGGAGGTTTTTAATTTTGGGAGATTCACTGAACTGTTTACATGACTGGAGGTTTTTGATACAATGTACCTGTATTTATTGGTAGATTCACTGAATTGTTTACATGACTGGAGGTTTTTAATATTGGTAGATTCACTGAACTGTTTACATGACTGGAGGTTTTTAATATTGGTAGATTCACTGAACTGTTTACATGACTGGAGGTTTTTAATATTGGTAGATTCACTGAACTGTTTACATGACTGGAGGTTTTTGATACAATGTACCTGTATTTATTGGTAGATTCACTGAACTGTTTACATGACTGGAGGTTTTTAATATTGGTAGATTCACTGAACTGTTTACATGACTGGAGGTTTTTAATATTGGTAGATTCACTGAACTGTTTACATGACTGGAGGTTTTTAATATTGGTAGATTCACTGAACTGTTTACATGACTGGAGGTTTTTGATACAATGTACTTGTATTTATTGGTAGATTCACTGAACTGTTTACATGACTGGAGGTTTTTAATATTGGTAGATTCACTGAACTGTTTACATGACTGGAGGTTTTTAATACAATGTACCTGTATTTATTGGTAGATTCACTGAACTGTTTACATGACTGGAGGTTTTTAATACAATGTACCTGTATTTATTGGTAGATTCACTGAACTGTTTACATGACTGGAGGTTTTTAATATTGGTAGATTCACTGAACTGTTTACATGACTGGAGGTTTTTGATACAATGTACCTGCATTTATTGGTAGATTCACTGAACTGTTTACATGACTGGAGGTTTTTGATATAATGTACCTGTATTTATTGGTAGATTCACTGAACTGTTTACATGACTGGAGATTTTTAATATTGGTAGATTCACTGAACTGTTTACATGACTGGAGGTTTTTAATACAATGTACCTGTATTTATTGGTAGATTCACTGAACTGTTTACATGACTGGAGGTTTTTAATACAATGTACCTGTATTTATTGGTAGATTCACTGAACTGCCCATGGGAGTCCTGCAGATACACAATGTACAGCAGTCAGACAAGGGAGTGTACTCCTGTTCTGCCCTAAACACTTTTTCCAACTTGCAAGGAGCCATGCCATTTTCAATGTTACTACATAGCAAGGAGGCAGTTCTTAATGTCCTCAATTCATCATCAGGTAAAACCATGAAAACCACAATCCTTAATTCATTATAAGTCAGCACAACTCTGAGACCGCTCAACAGAAAACCACAATCCTTGATTCATTATAAGTCAGCACAACTCTGAGACTGCTCAACAGAATTTTGTGATAGTTAATAAGGGCACACTGTCTAGATGTGCCTATTCCAAGGAAATCCGGATTCAGTAATTTTTCTTGGAGTTACATCCCTTTTGAACTTCGAGCGCATCTGTCCTGTTCTTGTCAGTGCAACTCCTCTGAGACTGCTCAACAGAATTTTGTGAAACTTTATAGTTAATAAGGACACACTGTGTAGATGTGCATATTCCCAGGGAATTCTGTTCAAATTCAGTAATTTTTCTGGGAGTTATATATCCCTTTTAAACTTAAAATTTTGAGCCCGTCTGTCCTGTTCTTGCAGTAATACATAGCATTACCATTCATTATGTGAAGCATTGTCAAGCAATGTTGGAGCGTGGGGTATGTGAGCGTGCTCACTTTTTATTTCATTAAATCTGCACTCATCAATTCATCATCAGATAATATCATTAAAATCACAATTATCAATCCATCATCAGATAATATCATTAAAGCTGACATGAATTAATAAATATGTACATCTTTCTCATCTTATCCGCCATATTTCTCTCAGGTAGCCTAATTTACTCTACCCGTATATATTCCAAATGTGATTGTCACACCTGAGTGATTTTTCTAGGTGGGCTCGACCAGTGCACATCTCCGATAGTAATATATAGGGAATGAGAAACAAATAAAATCACATTTTAAAACATTATGCTTTACTCAAAATTACAAAATATTTATTGTATACCAATGCAACATTCTGAAAGTTTAGATAATTTAGACAAAAATGCGGGGGAAAAAAAGCTTTTCTTGCATATTTGCAAGTGCATGCAAGTATTTGCAGTTTCTTATGAAATAAATGCGGAGAAATCATTTGCCAATTACATACTGATAGAATGGAATAAGCAAAGAGCATAAAATCTATTATTTATATCAATTCTTGCAAAATACAAGTGCATACCATATGCATAATATGTAATGCACATGGCATATTCGCCAAAAAACCTGTATCAAATACGGACATCTACTCAACAGGTATCGGAGATGTGCACTTACCGAAAATATTAGATTCTCTTTATTCTGATAAATCCACGAAACAAAATGATAAACTCCATTTGTATCTTGTTAGAACTTTACAATACGTTGCCATTCCATTATACAGACTGCAACACACTTCACCCGTGCCAAACAGGGTGTCTTCAGTCAGGGGAGATGTCAGAGTCGAAAATTTTCCTGTATTGAATGCTTGTCTGGTTGAGGTTTTGCAGTTTATAGAAATCGGGAATCTAATCTTATACACTTAGCATATGGTTGAATATATTGTGTGCACAATTCAAAATTTATCGATGATCATATATTACAAACTTGGATATACAAATAAGGGAATAATGATCGAAATATACACCTGTGTGAAAATGTGGGTATTACATTTGCAATTCATTATAAACAGTTGATTACACAAAGGCACATATAAAAGGAAATACATAAACAAAAATATAGTTTTATTGTCTCTTTGGGAACCATATAATTATCTACGGTTTCTGTATGTCCATATTCATTGATTGAACAGGTGAGAAAGAGAGAAAAAGAGAGAGAGAGCTCCTACTTCATGTACAATATATCATTTCACAGAAGGAAAGAAAATTGATCACTGATATAAATGTAAGCTTACAAGCATTAAAAATTTCCAGCTATTTAAAAATTTGTGATTGACAATATATTGGAAACTTACAGGAGTTGATGCTTATAATTGAATTCATTACAAATTCTAAAAAAATATTAGTTTGAACTGTGCATGTAAAAAATACTGACTTTGTATGTTAGAATAACGGGAAAAAGTAAATTGTCAAAAAAGTGGAGAGAGCAGACCAGCCTCCCTGCCCACCCCCAACCCCCTGTATACGTGCCTGATACAACATATCAATTCGTGTTGAAAGAAAGGTGCATATCTGCATTTTTAGCTCTTCTGAGCCGAAGGCTCAAAGAGCTAATCATATGGCCATATGTCTGGCGTGCGGTGTGTGGTGTGCATCAACTTTTTGGAAAAAGGGCTATATCTCAAGAACCCCTTATCCAATTTTTGTCAAATTTGTCACAGGGTATTCTTGGCCCAAGGGCTTTCATTTGTACTAAAACTAGGGTTGTGACCCTTTAACAAGTTAAGATAATTAGGAAAATGCAAACAAAAGTTGTGGTTGCTAAAAAATCTTCTTCTCAAGAACCACTGGTCAAATTATCGCCAAACTTATGCATAAGGATGAGGATAGTTTGTAGATAAAAACTTGTTCAAGGCATCATCCTGGAGCAAAGGGTGTGGTCTCAAGGTCACTTCAAAGTTGACCTTAAATTTTGTTTTGTTAAAACTTTGATATTTTGCTTAGTATAAGGACTAGGATCATCAAATTTTGTCAGTTGATGCATCTTAGGACCTAATATCATGTTGTCTCATAAGTAGGTCATGGTGACCTACTTTTTGAATTTCGCATGTAATTATTATTAAATGGATTTTGATGCATATCTTGGACACTTTTGAGCCTATGATCATCAAAAGTTGTCAGTTGATGGATCATGGGACCTTGAAGTGCGTCATG
Organism: Ostrea edulis; assembly: GCF_947568905.1. Taxonomy (NCBI): domain Eukaryota; kingdom Metazoa; phylum Mollusca; class Bivalvia; order Ostreida; family Ostreidae; genus Ostrea; species Ostrea edulis. Next base: position 17,064,492 of record NC_079171.1, read on the forward strand.
AGAAAAGTATGTCACCATGACCTACTTTCTGAATTTTATGGCTAATTATTTATGAATACATTTTAGGTTGTTATTTCAGATGCCGAGAAGTTTAGAATCATCAAACCTTGTAAGTTGATGCGTCTAGAGGCCTCGAAACATATTTATAAAAAAAGTAGGTCACAGTGACCTATTTTTTGAATTTTAAAGACATTCAAATTTCACATTTTCAATTTTAGATGCATATTTTGGACACTATGAAAGCTAGGATCATCAATCTTTGTCAGTTGATACATCTTGAGTCTTCATAGTTTGTTGACCAAAAAGTAGGTCACTGTGACCTATTTTTGGAATTTGACGGCTATATTTTAATAATTCAAATACTATCTGACTTACAATTATCAAACTTTGTCAGTTGATGCATGTTGAGTCTTCAGAGTGTGTTGACTAAAAAGTAGGTCACCGTGACCTATTTTTGGATTTTGACGGCTATATTTGAATAATTCAAATACTATCTGACTTACAATCATCAGACTTTGTCAGTTGATGGGTCTTGAGTCTTTAGAGTGTGTCGACCAAAAAGTAGGTCACTGTGACCTACTTTTGGAATTTGACATTTATATCTGAATATTTCAGATACTATTTGACTTCAATTATCAAACTTTGTCAGTTGATGCATCTTGAGTCTTTGGAGTGTGTCGACCAAAAAGTAGGTCACTGTGGCCTTCTTTTGGAATTTGACAGCTATATTTGAATACTATTTGACTTGTCAGTTGATGCATCTTGAGTCTTCAGTGTGTTGACCAAAAGTAGGTCACCATGACCTATTTTTGGACAGTTACATTTAAATTTTCAGGTACTATTTGACTTAATATCATCAAACTTTGTTAATTGATGAATCTTGGTTAGTGAGAATTTTGAATTTTTGCCTATTCTACAATGTATCAGAAGAGCGATTCTAGGCCCATGGGCCTCTTGTATTAAATTCCAAAGGAGCTCGAATTTGTGTTCCCCTATTATTTTGTATGCAAGATTCGTTCCCGAATTTAGAATCATGCTTTCAGTCAGAGCAGAAATGAATTCATTTTGAAGTACATCTAGTTTGAATGCAAATTTGGGGTTCCTTCTTTTAATTTCATCAGACTCATTAGAACCCCCTCCCCTAAATTATGCAGCTTTGTTTTTATTGATATCTAAATCGGTATATGAATCCGGATATAAATTATATAATGTTTTTTCGTGATCATATAGATAGATATTGATACTAATAATGAAAAAGGAAAAGGTTTATACTCTTGCCTTTTGCATATCTTACTAAAGCATTACAGTATATTGACACTGTATCATATCAAATAAAACCTTAACACGAATTTTACTGATTTATGAATACTAACATCTTATCGAATACATTTGAATTTGAAATTTCGAAGTACAGCGGTATGTCTATTTTCAGTATATATCCATTGCACCAGATCTACGAAAATATTTATGAATAAATTACACTCAAGCCTGAAAGTAATCATTATGGTATGTTACAGAAACGTTAAAACACACATATGATATAGTCCTGCAATGCATGCATGCGATTTTTCTGAATACATGTATTTATGTATTCGTGAATGCGCTGAAGTTCTTACGCTTAAAAATATCTTGGTCTTTATGCATTTTGTTTTGTGATTTTGGTTTACCATTCCTTACACTGTGTAAAAGAAGGAAAACTTAGTAAAGGGTACAATTCTACACCATACAATTAGTATACATGCATGTGTTGCAAAGCAAAATGTACATGTAATAACCAGACATGTATTGTCATTTTTCATGGGGGAGAAAAAAATGGAAATTTGGATTCTTCAAAATTTCTTGCCATTCAAAATAATAATTTAAAAAGATGAACGAAAACAGCAATAAAATAAAACAAAAAACCCAAACAAACCAAGATGTTTTGTCCGATGTTCAAAGTCCTAATGTGGGGATGAAGGGTTAAAGAGTCTTACTTTGACTGCCTCAATAATGTCCCCCTACAATTCATTTTCTTCAATCATTGGAGGATGGGATGGGGTGGTTAGAAATATCTTCATTTTCTTAATTGGTGGTGGTGTACGTTTGTCTTCTACTATTCTATCGGAACTTTCAAGCTGGGGTCAAGTGGGGGAGGGGGTTGTCACCCAATATATCTTTTATTTGAATTACAAAATAACAAATAATGGATATTGTTAATAATGCTGGGGTCAGACCCTCTTGTCCCCTCTCCTTGATTCTATGTGCCCGACAATGACGCTTACTATAGTAATATGATAAACTCAATTATTACATTTTGGATTAGTAGAATTTGTGTCGAGTTCAACGCAGAATGTAATAACGCAAAATGACATAGATATATAAGATCTATTGAATGCCAAATTAGCTTAAAATGAAGTGATTGAAAAGAACATTATTTAAAGATATGTTTAATTTTTAATTATTGCGTGCTTTAAATGAATCAAATAAATCTGTATTATCAATTAATGAGAGCAATATTGAGTTACTGTTCTCTTTTATTGAATTAACAATATCATTTGTCTTAATAAGAGCGCGATTATTACAAAATCATCGTTTGAAAATCTCTCTCTCTCTCTCTCATCCCATACACTCGTACAGTGTTGTATATGCAAATTATATATGCATAAACAATTTATGTACCTAAATGATTTCTTGATTTATAAATCTGCAATACTCTGACCAGTAAATCATACAATATAAGGATTCATACACAATACAGGGTAAATATTATACTCTGATACTTCCCCCGATTGAAGAATAGCTGATCGGCACGGGCGCAGTCTCGTCGCAGTCTATACAATGGACAATGGTATTTACTGTTGGAATACAAATGGAGTTTATCGTTTTGTTTCATGGATTATACAAATAAAGGGAGTTTTACTACTACTTAGAGTATTTTCGACAAGTGTACACGTACAGCTGCGATCCTTTACAGATATTACAAGTAGACTCAGGTAAATAGTCATCCGCATTCGATGCGTATTCAGGCGAGCATACATGTCATGTGCATAAGTACAGTAGTATTTATGTATTTGCATTTTGCTTGAAGTAAATGTGAATGGTATAGATTTTATACCCTTTGCTTATTCCATTTTATCAATAGATAATAGATGAAATATTTCTCCGTGTTTTTGTATAGTTTTGACATATTTACTGCAAATGTACGTACATTCATGTAAAGAAAGAGCATTCTATATTTATTTATCCAAATTAGCTTTTAGAATGATTTACTACTGTACGATATGTTTATTGTAAGTTTGAGCACTGCGTGGTGTTCCAAATTGGGATTTCATTTCTTCTTGATGTCCTATAAATTAGTATCGGAGATGTACGTGTTACCTGTCAAAGCTACCCACACAGTTAAATCGAAGACACTGATGTGAAGTGAAGCGTAGCAAAACTTGTCCCCTTATATACCATGTGAACCCTGATACATATAACAATAGAATATCCAACTAATATGGCGGACATATAGAATTATACTATATTTATTAATTCATGTCAGCTTTAAAATCACAATCATCATCATTCATCACCGGATAATATCATTAAAACTACACCCATCAATTCATCATCAGATAATATCATTAAAATCACAATCATCAATTCATCATCGGATAATATCAATAAAACTGCACTCATCAATTCATCATCAGATAATATCATCAAAATCACAATCATCAATTCATCATCAGATAATATCATTAAAACTTCCCTTATCAATTCATCATCAGATTAATATCATTAAAACTAATCCCTCATCAATTCATCATCAGATAATATCATCAAAATCACAATCATCAATTCATCATCGGATAATATCATTAAAACTAATCCCTCATCAATTCATCATCAGATAATATCATTAAAATCACAATCATCAATTCATCATCGGATAATATCATTAAAACTTCCCTTATCAATTCATCATCAGATAATATCATTAAAATCACAATCATCAATTCATCATCGGAAGCCTGTTCACCAACGTATTCACCACCTATTGCACTCATTTGCAAGCACTCAAATGGTCTTCTGAATATAAGCATCAAATGCTTGTAGAATATGCAGTATATCATATGGCATGGAGGGTTTAGGTGAATGTTAGCATTGTTGTAAGAATACTTGGAATCTGATACTGTGTTGGTTTTACTCGTCCTCTAATTTGTCTAGAAAGATTTATCTAGGTCAAAATTGTTATACAAATGTGGCGGATCTGATTTTTTTATTACACAGAAGTGCATTTATTTCAAGCCCAGATTATTGTAAAATCAGTTTCTTAATATTTGAAGTTTAGTTACTTACTGTTAGTCATTTACTTTTGATATCTATTCAAGTTTAGATTAAGTTGATACATTCCAAATGTTTTTCATATTAAACAGGAAGTGTCATCTCTGTTGTCAAGCTATCCTAAGTGAAAAAGCTACCTGTCGCTTGATTGGATAAGTCAGGATAGTTTCTTGGTTTTGGTTGGCTTAAAGGACACATCGCATGTTTTTAAACTTTTTAATTTTTTCAGCAAAATTAATTCATTTCATGCCTAAAACTACTTTACATGTGTTTTAAATGAAACAATTCGTGTAGTTTTCGAATTTGAAAGCGATATGCCATAGGCCTATATGTAACAGTGCGTAGCTTCGATAGAACCATTTTCTCGCAGTTTATCTACGTCTTTGTCCAAGTGCTTTGAAAAAGTACAAGGACAAATTCTACTGTTTTTTTTTATGTCAAAGTCGTTGTGCCGACAAGAAATATTCACGTCTTGTCCCTCATACCTTCCTTCGAAAATTGAAAAAAACACAGTCCAAATCCTCTCTACTGACAGCAAGTACACCGTTAAACGGCACAAAACACCCTAATGCGGTGTTATTTACAAGCTGTTAATGTGATAATTGTTTGTTTGTCAATTAAATCTAATCTGTTTATGAAATGGCTAACAATTGTTTTCAAATCTTCTCGCTCGAGGTCGCATATGACGTCACAGATAATGGCGTGTAAAATATCAAAGAAAATATGCATATTGCAAGATTTCAGCGAACGAACTATTACAATTAATTTCTATAAGCATTAGGAAGACAAAATGCATATAATTCTGTATACTTTGAAAGCACGAGATGTGTCCTTTAAGTTAGTGAATAGAATTCAAGGTATATAAGGCTGTGTTTGATCAGTTTACTTCACTTGGTTAGGAGCTGACCTCATGGTTAGATTTCTTTTCTCTTATTCTGAGCAACAAAAGCCTCAAGGTTTTAAAGCTCTGAATGTAGTCACTAGCATGATGTTTGTAAGAATAGGTGTTGGGAACTGTTAAAAACCTCAAGGTTTTACTGCAGACTTTAGGTATTATTTTGTTAGGATAATACTCAGAGTTAGTATGTAGGTTACAAGTTTATTATAGGTTTTTCCTTTCCGAGTCCTGTTTCAAGGTGTAGTGGATAGCAGTAGGAGATTTTATACTTTAGTACCGACATTCATATTCTACACAGTACTCTCTATTTAGGTCAAGATGTAGCTCGTTCTTTTTCTATTTTTGGAAATATTTAAGATTATTGAAATCAGTAGGGACATATTCAGATATTTTCATTCTGTCACATTTTCTTACCTCTCTTAAAACATTTCATTTTTGTTGTTGATTCATTTAAACTTTGATTCTATTTCACACTTTGTAATTTTTTTATTTGCTATCATTTACAATATCAATCAATCCTAAATCATTAATAAATTGTAAACTCTTTACTGGTGTTTTCATTCGGATGTGTTGACCATAGTTCAGGAATAACGATACCTGGGTTGAATTTTACTAGAGCCAGTGTTAACAGGGTATTCGATCACCCGAGTTATTGTCCCTGATATACTGGTTCTGATTATAGAATTTTGGTCGTTGTGACCCTTATACAGAATTTGGGTTCCCGTGGTCAAGATTCCCATTACACAAGATTCAAAATTAGCTTATGTTTGCAAGTCTGAGACAAGTGAGATTCATTGTGGACTAATTAAAATTTCAGCTCACTAGTCCATGCAGGCTAGTAAAAGTCTGGAAATTGATCCTGTTTTGGGGTCGGAATCTATAGCTGATTACAATTGAAATCATGAGTATATTTATGTAAGAGTATCAGTAGTGTATAGCTGCCTTTTGGTTATCTAATTTCACTCAGAATTTTCTCCCAGAGCATGTCGGATAAAACATGCCGGATAAGACACCCATGCATGATTTCATTCTTTTATTTGAAAATGAATAAATTATTTACTGTAATTACATTCAAAATAGCACCTTTTAAGGCAAATTTCAAGTATTAGGGATCATATTATATTTGTTAGAACTAATTTGTGCTAAAAAAGTTTTTCTGAATTCTTCAGTCAGCCAAGCTCGTGCTCCAAGAGTTACTGCTGCGAGTGCCATAGTAAATGCAACTCTAGGTGACTCAGTCACCATGGAATGTCAAGCAGATGGCAATCCAGAACCCCATGTAGTGTGGCAGAAATTCGGTGAGTGTGTATATACAAGGTGACTCTCAATAACTTGAAGTTCAAGGGACCTTGATAAAACTTCGAGAAATTGAGAGTTCGATAGATCGAAATTTGAAAATTGAAGGTCTGCCGGTATGGTTCAGATTTTACAGTAACCGGAAATGTTTACCAACAAGATCATATGATACCGTTTGGAAATGTTTTCCTTCATATTCGTCAGGTAGTTAATTTGATATAAAAATAAAAAGCCTTATTTTGCATTAATAAAAACATTTCAAAGTTTATGTATTTGTTCTTTAATTATGCTAAACCAAGTTCCGGTGAAGCTTTACTATCGCAGACACAGCTAGAGCACAATGTTATGTCGCTTTACCCAAAGCAAAAATTTCTAACAAATGAGTAAAACGATGTTTTAGAGTAACTTTACCCAAAGAACAAACTCCAGAAATTTAACAGTCTGTAGATCTCTAAATTATGTATAAAACTTACTCTCTCGTTGTGAGGTCAAAACAAATTATAGATTTATTCATAGTCAGATTATATATAATTTTAATCATCACGACACAAAACCCCAGTGCAAGGTGTAAACTGACCATTTGGCCAATTATATGCTCAAGTGTGTCACCTCCACAAAGAAGCATGGGCGGTGTTTCAACTATGTAAACACCTAATTACCCCTCCGGCATTCAACAAAATCCAGGTAAGGTCCAAGCGAAAATTATTAAACGCTTGGATAACGGTGGGTATATGCTACTACCACTTAGAGACATCGAGAGTGATAAACAATGAAATGTGTTTTACGGGACCCAACTTCACATCGAGAGACCAAAAACTTCGAGAGATCGAACGTTCGAGAGATCGGTAGTAAATTTGCTTTGTTATATAAAGAAAAAAATCGGGACCATGATTTCACTTCGAGAGACCGAGAACTTCGAGAGATCGAAGTTCGAGCCATCGACCTGTAGTGTATTAATGTGTTTGTCTACAGGGGACTCATGATGGTTCAAACTTTCATCTCTAAATGTAGTCAGGTCCAGGTTTTTGCCTATAAAGGTATAGATGTATATTCATGGCCTTAATTAAATGGACTCAGTCATGAAAAAATTGCCTTAAGATGTGTATATAATCTAACAATAGATAGACATCGAAAAATATATATGTTAGCAAACTGTTTTTATTGTTATTGTCTCTCAGAAGTATTAAGCACCCCTCCACATATATCAACATTAATGAAAATGTACATAATCCTTCTTTTTCTCTTTTAATTTTATCCAAACAAATGGACTGTAATACACAACATAGATTATATACCCTTTATTAATGATATATAATTGTTTATTTTGATAAATTGGAATAGATATTTTCATAAATATGTACACTTAGTGAGCCCAATCATGTATAAAATATATTGTGGAACATACCATGTTGATGTTAATATTGGTCATTTGTTTCAATTTTTACGTGATAAACCTGAATAAATTGTTTTTATTTTACAGATTATTATCTTAGGAAAAGGAAATGCTTAAAATCATTTATTGATACTTTACTGTAGAAGCTAGAAGTTCTACAACAACAACAACCCCCCCCCCCCCCCCCCCCCAAATCCCTGACAAATTATACATTGTCATATTTTTATAAAACATGAAGTTTGAGTATATTTACACCTTGGGTGTAAGTTAAACTATAATAAACTAGATGTATCTTTTAATAGTTATAGCTTTCCTTTGTTATTTCTGTAAACTACCACACTCAGCTGACAATTAACCTATTTCTGTAAACGATCACAATCAGCTGACAATTGACCTATTTCTGTAAATGATCACAGTCAGCTGACAATTGACCTATTTCTGTGAGATATCACAATCAGCTGACAATTGACCTATTTCTGTGAGATATCACAATCAGCTGACAATTGACCTATTTCTGTAAACTATCACACTCAGCTGACAATTGACCTATTTCTGTAAACTATCACAGTCAGCTGACAATTGACCTATTTCTGTAAACTATCACAGTCAGCTGACAATTGACCTATTTCTGTAAACTATCACAATCAGCTGACAATTGACCTATTTCTGTAAACTATCACAATCAGCTGAAAATTGATTTCCTTAGTCTGTTTAAACTAAGTTTGCATTGTCCGATGGGTGCATAATGTTGATATGTTATTTAATTTAACATTGACCTGGTTTAGAACTTTACTTTAATCATTCTTGAAAATAAAGGATTTTAAAAGTACAAGGGGTGATCAGAAACTTTGTGAACTATATCTACATAACCACAGTACAGATCAGAATGCATTTTGGCACACATATACATGTAGTCAAAAGCATGTACTAGATGTAGCATGAGTTACATGATAATTTGTGTTACATTTGTGACATCACAATGTAAAAATGACGTCAATTTGTAAATGACTGTGACAAAAATGGATGGTTTGGTTGTATTTGTGCAGAGAACATTTATAAAGTTTTACACAAAACTTGGAAAATCCTTCATGGATATATATATATACAGTGATCTACATAAAGTTTATGGTGATAAAGAACTTGCCAAAAGTTCAATAAGTAAGTGCATGAAGTATTTTATTGAGAGAAGGGAGACGGTTAAAGATGATGTTCGTTCTGGTAGCCCAGTGAACGTTAGTACAGAAAGGAATGTGTCAGGTTGAATAGTTTGTAATGAAAGATCAATGAGTCAATATTAGAGAAACAGCTGATGATCTTAACATGTCTTATAGAACTGTCCAGGAGATTTTGACCAGTAAGCTTGGAATGTGGCAAGTTTGTGCAAGGTGACTTCCACTCTTCTCTCTGCTGGAGCAGATGAGCATGCGGGTAAATGTTTGCAAGTCTTACGTCAATACATACGCAATAGAAGGAATTTGTTCATGAATAGAATTATAACGTGATAAAACATGGGGACATTTCTATAAATCAGAAACTAAGCAACTATATTAAATTAAAGTTCAATTTGGAAGCATCCATGGTTCCCCCTAAAACTTCAGTTACTGGAGACTACAATCTGCATGTTATCAAATCAGATTTGATGAGAGCCATAACAAGAAAGTGCCCAGATTTAATCAAAACTGGATTCATTCTGCACAGGACAATGCATCTAGCCATAAGGTCAGGTGATGGGCATCATGGAAACATTAGGTATAGAAATCCTAACCCACCCTCCTTACAGCCCAGATTTAGCAATTGGTATCTTCTACAGGTAGCTATTTGCAGTTTTTAAAGATGAAATATGAGAACCGGGAAGACCTTGGTATTGCTGTGAACATGCGCTATGGAGTGCATCGTGATGACTTGGGTTACGTGTTTTGGGCATGAGAAGATCAATGGCTTGGGTTACATGTTATGGGCATGAGAAGATCAATGGCTTGGATTACGTGTTTTGGGCATGAGAAGATCAATGGCTTGGGTTACATGTTATGGGCATGAGAAGATCAATGACTTGGATTACGTGTTTTGGGCATGAGAAGATCAATGGCTTGGGTTACATGTTATGGGCATGAGAAGATCAATGGCTTGGATTACGTGTTTTGGGCATGAGAAGATCAATGGCTTGGGTTACATGTTATGGGCATGAGAAGATCAATGACTTGGGTTACGTGTTTTGGGCATGAGAAGATCAATGGCTTGGGTTACATGTTATGGGCATGAGAAGATCAATGGCTTGGATTACGTGTTTTGGGCATGAGAAGATCAATGGCTTGGGTTACGTGTGATGGGCATGAGAAGATCAATGGCTTGGATTACGTGTTTTGGGCATGAGAAGATCAATGGCTTGGGTTACGTGTGATGGGCATGAGAAGATCGATGGCTTGGGTTACGTGTTTTGGGCATGAGAAGATCAATGGCTTGGATTACATGTTTTGGGCATGAGAAGATCAATGGCTTGGGTTACGTGTTTTGGGCATGAGAAGATCGATGGCTTGGATTACGTGTGATGGGCATGAGAAGATCGATGGCTTGGATTACATGTTATGGGCATGAGAAGATCGATGGCTTGGGTTACGTGTTATGGGCATGAGAAGATCGATGGCTTAGATTACGTGTTATGGGCATGAGAGGATCGATGGCTTGGGTTACGTGTTTTGGGCATGAGAAGATCGATGGCTTGGGTTACGTGTTATGGGCATGAGAAGATCAATGGCTTGGGTTACATGTTATGGGCATGAGAAGATCGATGGCAGAAGTGCATCGAAGCTGGAGGTCTTACTTTGAAAAGAATAAACCCAGAAACTCACTTTAATTTGTATTATGTAAGCTATGCTTACAGAGTTTTTGATCACCCTTTGTAGTTGCTTTATATCACATTTTATTTTTCTGTTGTGATAAAAGATATATCGGCCATCTCAATAATCATCTTTAAACAATGGTAAAGATATATCAGCCATCTCAATTATCATCTTTAAACAATGGTAAAGATATATCAGCCATCTCAATAATCATCTTTAAACAATGGTAAAGATATATCAGCATATTATGCTTTACTGTTGTAGTTTTGCAACAATAGTATTTTTTCAGTAAACCTAGAAGATGAGTCAAGATGGGAACCAATTGAGGACAGACCTCGAGTCCGGCGAGTTGGAGTGAGTAATCTCAAGATTACAAAGGTCATGGACACTGATGGGGGACTGTACAGATGTGTGGCCTCAGGTCCAGGCTTCGCAAACAGCAATGCAGAAGTCACACTCAATATCAACTGTGAGTTGAAAAATAATTTTGTCCAGTGTTTAAGATGCAAGCAATTCAAAATTCCAAGATTAATATAAAGCATTACATGTGTTGATGTAGTGATGTAGTGATGACCCTGATATAAAGCATTACATGTGTTGATGTAGTGATGACCCTGATATAAAGCATTACATGTGTTGATGTAGTGATGACCTTGATATAAAGCATTACACGTGTTGATGTGTTGATGTAGTGATGACCTTGATATAAAGCATTACATGTGTTGATGTAGTGATGACCCTGATATAAAGCATTACATGTGTTGATGTAGTGATGACCTTGATATAAAGCATTACATGTGTTGATGTAGTGATGACCTTGATATAAAGCATTACATGTGTTGATGTAGTGATGACCTTGATATAAAGCATTACACGTGTTGATGTAGTGATGACCCTGATATAAAGCATTACATGTGTTGATGTAGTGATGACCCTGATATAAAGCATTACATGTGTTGATGTAGTGATGACCCTGATATAAAGCATTACATGTGTTGATGTAGTGATGACCTTGATATAAAGCATTACATGTGTTGATGTAGTGATGACCCTGATATAAAGCATTACACGTGTTGATGTAGTGATGACCTTGATATAAAGCATTACATGTGTTGATGTAGTGATGACCTTGATATAAAGCATTACATGTGTTGATGTAGTGATGACCCTGATATAAAGCATTACATGTGTTGATGTAGTGATGACCCTGATATAAAGCATTACATGTGTTGATGTAGTGATGACCTAGGTCAGTTTAGTCACCTGAGTGACCTATTGATATTTGTTGGTATCCGTTAAAATTTTTAAAAAACATTTTCAACATTTTGATTATGGTATCAGGCTGTCCAGCGGCCCTAAAATTCCTAAAAATTCCTAATTTTTTTCAGTTTTGCTAAAATTCCTAAAAAAATGTAAAATTCAAGGGGAAATCCTAAAAAAGCCCTTATTTTTCATGTCAATTCCTACTTTTTTATCAGTCTTGAAAAATCAAAATGCATTCATACAAAATGTGTGTTATTAACGTAGATTGCAGTTCTTATTCAGATAATGCTGATGCAGTGAAAGGCAGTTGACCTGTGGATCCATGTGTCAAGCTTGTTTATTGGTTGTGACTTTGTGATAAAGAGTTGAGATTTTAGGTTATAGCCAATAATAGCTGAGACCATGGAACACTGGAATACGCCCTTCCTGTACTTACATCTTATTTGTGTGTCATGTGAGTTTCTTTATTGTCAAATTTGACAAGGTAAGTCCTTTTAAATAATTAAAACTTCCGCAATTTGGTTAAAAATTCCTAATTTTAGCCCTAATTTAGCCCTAATTTTTAAAATTTTACCCCTAAAATTTGCCCTTATTTTTTGTCCAAGGGTGCTGGACAGCCTGTGGTATGTATATTTGAATTGACTCGCATAGTGAGATACTCCTTGGAGGTGTTAGACTAATAGAATCCTTCATTAGTAGAAGTGTGGGATAGGGGAATTCTACCGAGGGGACAAGATTCGCAGTCTAGGACGAGGCTTTGCCAAGTACTAGAGAGAATCTTGTTCCAGAGGTGGAATTTCCCTATCCCATACGAGTAAATAATGAAGGATTATTTTTCTCACATTTTACTCACAGTTTAGTGCAAAAATTTCTAGAGCTTTGAGAAAATTCAAAATTTTAAAAATCCTCATTTGAACTTCAATTCAAAAACTAATTAGACAGGCAGAAAGAACATATGCGAAAATGGTTTACACTTTAGTTGTAAACTAAAAAAAAACCCCAAGGTTATCCACCAGAAAGCTTAGTATATATATCAAAATGGAATTTAAAGAAAACAATACAGAATATTTTACTTCACCGTGTAACGTAAATCATAGAAAATATATGACGTCACAATCAAATGACGTCGCAGCAGTGGGAGATGGAAAAATCTCACATGGGTAAAGTCGATCTCACACTGGTGATAATGTGAGAGAGAAGATGTATATTTGAGTTGACTCACATAGCGAGATAGTCCTTGGCATGTGACCTATTATTGTGGATTGCCCTCTCCAAAGCCTCTTTTATATTTATGCAATTGCATGTAGTTCACCATCAGCTAATGGCAATTGATCACATTGTAATAATAGAGCGATTGCTTCGTAACCGAGAGCTCGTGAGTTATAGCTCCGCTAATGCCATATGGCTGCCTCAAACCTAAGATATAAACATAGGTAGTGATTGCTCCTTCGCCAAAAACGGCGGATGCTTTGTGCCAGTGCTTTTAGAAATTTTGTGATCAGTAAGCCTCGACTAACTTACCAGTAAGTACTCCCCCACCGATCACACAAGTTTATCAGTTTATCAGAAATATGATGTATGATGTTTGTTTCTGATGTCAATGAAGTGACTGAAATTAAAATTTTCTTTCAATTATTTTTATACTCAAGTTGTTTGTCAAAGTAAATTTTACAGAGTTTAATCAAAGTTTAAGTACAGTTTTGAATTAACACTTATTTACAAGTAATTGTTTATCAATGGCTTTAATAGGAAGGATCTCTTTAGTTTCATAAAAGCATGATCAGTCAAGCATCACTAATCTCCAAACAGACTAGAAAATTTACACACTGATAGCCTAGGGCAATCCAGGGCATATATGAACTGCTAATTAGAGGGTTATTGTCTTTATCAACATTGAATAAGCAGGGGTTTATATTACGTATTTATTGGAATTTTTTATGTAATACTAAATTGCTGCATCTTGGGACTACATAAAAACCATGTCTATATTATATAGGTTTGTTAAGAAATGGTTTTGTGCTTTTACATTCCAACATAATAAGTGGTCTAATGTAATAAACCATGAACTTATAATGAGGTTCCACTGTACATAACACACTCTGTCTGTTCCCCTAGATCCCCCCACACTGGTAACTGTCTGTTCCCCTAGATCCCCCCACACTGGTAACTGTCTGTTCCCCTAGATCCCCCCACACTGGTAACTGTCTGTTCCCCTAGATCCCCCGACACTGGTAACTGTCTGTTCCCCTAAATCCCCCCACACTGGTAACTGTCTGTTCCCCTAGATCCCCCGACACTGGTAACTGTTTGTCTGTTCCCCTAGATCCCCCCACACTGGTAACTGTCTGTTCCCCTAGATCCCCTGACATTGGTAACTGTTTGTCTGTTTCCTTAGATCCCCTGACACTGGTAACTGTTTGTCTGTTCCCCTAGATCCCCTGACACTGGTGACTGTTTGTCTGTTTACTTAGATTCCCTGGCACTGGTAACTGTTTGTCTGTTTGCTTAGATTCCCTGACACTGGTAACTGTTTGTCTGTTTCCTTAGATCCCCTGACACTGGTAACTGTTTGTCTGTTTCCTTAGATCCCCTGACACTGGTAACTGTTTGTCTGTTTCCTTAGATTCCCTGACACTGGTAACTGTTTGTCTGTTTCCTTAGATCCCCTGACACTGGTAACTGTTTGTCTGTTCCCTTAGATCCCCTGACACTGGTAACTGTCTGTTCCCTTAGATCCCCTGACATTGGTAACCAGAGTTGTTGAAATTTTTAAATCACTGTCAGACATTTGGTCTGGCAGAGCTAAAGGTTCTGTCAGACCGGTCAAAGTTTTGTCAGACCAGATACATGTACCTTGTATTGCACAGAAAGAAAGAAAGAAAAAGAACTGCACCAAAATGCCTTTTATTGTTTAAACAGCAATGCATCTTCCACTCATATCTAGCCAAATACGGTCAGTTTTCCAGCCAACTTGGAAGTCAGTAACACCACGGAAGACTTCGTAATTTTTTAAGTGGTCCAGGTTCAGCATTTTTTTCTTTTTGTACGAAGTAGTTTGTTTTGCATCCCGTCAGGAATTTCCCCTCATATTGAGACGTTATCAGTTGTGGGTAAAATACTACAAATTTAGACCTATGTTTTGTACTCTGACTCCAAGACCGTAGTAGTGAGGGTTCTTTAACATGTTAAAACCTGCCAAGACATTGGTTGTCATATCCGAAAGACCTGTGACTCTCACTGCTAAATGCCGAACGTTTTGCGAGCATATATTTACATCTTAGATCTGACATGGCCATGGCACGAGCAGAACTCGAACTCACGACCTTCCAGTTATGAAGCGAGCACTCTACCACTGAGCTTTTTCTTCCTGGGTAGAGAACCTTTCACAAATTTGATCGGCCCTGCGGTCATGTTGTTTGAGTGACTTTCACTTGTGCATCCCGAACCCGAGCTCTAAAATAATCAGATCACAGCTGATATTTTCAAATGGTCATTTGGATCAATATTGTCTAGCAAGTTATCGGTCCAGGGAAATTTTTTACCGGCCTTCCCGACAGGACTGACAGTTTTCGACAACTCTGGACCGTAACTGTTTGTCTGTTCCCCTAGATTCCCCGACATTGGTAACTGTCTGTCTGTTCCCCTAGATTCCCTGACACTGGTAACTGTTTGTCTGTTCCCCTAGATTCCCCAACACTGGTGACTGTTTGTCTGTTCCCTTAAATCCCTGACACTGGTAACTGTTTGTCTGTTTCCCTAGATCCCCCGACACTGGTAACTGTCTGTTCCCCTAGATCCCCTGACACTGGTAACTGTTTGTCTGTTTCCCTAGATCCCCTGACACTGGTAACTGTCTGTTCCCCTAGATCCCCTGATACTGGTAACTGTTTGTCTGTTCCCCTAGATTCCCCAACACTGGTGACTGTTTGTCTGTTCCCTTAAATCCCTGACACTGGTAACTGTTTGTCTGTTCCCCTAGATCCCTTGACACTGGTAACTGTTCCCCTAGGTCCCCCAACACTGGTAACTGTTTGTCTGTTCCCTTAGATTCCCCTGAAACTGGTAACTGTTTGTCTGTTCCCCTAGATTCCCCTGACACTGGTAACTGTTTGTCTCTTCCCCTAGATTCCCCTGACATTGGTAACTGTTTGTCTGTTCCCCTAGATTCCCCGACACTGGTAACTGTTTGTCTGTTCCCCTAGAAACCCCGACACTGGTAACTGTTCCCCTAGATCCCCTGACATTGGTAACTGTTTGTCTGTTCCCCTAGATCCCCCGACACTGGTAACTGTTTGTCTGTTCCCCTAGATTCCCCGACACTGGTAACTGTTTGTCTGTTCCCCTAGATTCCCCGACACTGGTAACTGTTTGTCTGTTCCCCTAGATCCCCCGACACTGGTGACTGTTTGTCTGTTTACTTAGATTCCACCTGACACTGGTAACTGATTGTCTGTTTACTTAGATTCCACCTGACACTGGTAACTGGTTGTCTGTTTACTTAGATTCCACCTGACACTGGTAACTGTTTGTCTGTTCCCCTAGATCCCCCGACACTGGTGACTATTCCTGATAGTGGCGATCACACTGTGGCCAAGAGATTCCGGTTACACTGCAGTGCTCAGGGTCAGCCCATTCCCACCATCACATGGTTTCATAATGGACAGAGACTTCAGGAGGATGCTGGACACATCATGGTTAGTAATTAAGCTTAGATACAATTTAGCTAGACTGTATCATTTGAAACCAATCTATGCATACTCATTAAGATTGATAGAAACACACAGGATGGAAGTACCATGTTAATGGAGCTGTGAGAAATGTGCTTGTACTTGGCTTGGGCCACTTCTTCAGAAAATGCATATGATTGGCATAAGCATAATACAGGTTAAATAAAGTGTGAAGGTTTTATCTCTGAAGTCGTAGAATAATTCATAATGTTGAAATATTAGATGCACTACAGTCATAATGTAACTCTTAAAGCAATATAATCCGATATTCATGTATTATTTTTGTACATAATTACATTAAAGCAGATTAATTAGTTTTTAGAGTTATTAACTTTCCCTTAATGTAGGTTGAAAACATTTGCATGTAAAAGAAAACGGTGAGAAGATTATCTAAAAAGTGAATAGTAGCGGGTACGCATAGATTATACATTGTCTGTTATGCGTCTATAGGTAGCCCCACGCAGGTCAGGGGAATCCCAACATGAGGTATATAAATCAAACTCAACTGTCTAACTTTAAGACTGAAAGAGCATAAAACAACGAATTACTAAGAGGTGTTTGATATTTTTATTTGTATTAAACTTATGGCACGGTACTGAGCTAGGTTACAAAATACACAGCTTTACACAGACGAGATCACTGATAACCTGAAAGTCTGAACTGAATTACACATGACTGTTATTGAAATGGCCAAGTGACAGTTTTTGTAAGCACTTATCTAAAATTAAATTATTCTGGTCAAAACAGGTGAAATGTTGTACAGCCTCATAAATACATAGTACGTGCGATGATTTAACAGTGTTTTTTATACAAGGTGGAAAAAATTGTCACAATTCAGACCAAACAACTGTAAGTTTCATTTTGACCATTAGGTGTAGCATTATCTTTACCCTAGGTCATTTATAAGGTCAATGTAATAAGAATTCTGTTTTATTCCTGAACATGTTACATTTTTGTGCATGATTTTCTGAAGTTCAGCTAATAAATCTTTCTGAATTGAAGTTGGAACAGTGATGGCTTCACTGCAGGTATGTTGAAGGGAAGATTCAAGTTAATGTCTCAAATTTGCATTTTCTTCTTTTTATGCTTTCTTTTATGCTCCCTTTTATGCTTAATGAATGTATAAATAAAAATCAAGATGAAAGGAATTTTGTGTAGCCTGTAACTTGTGTTCGGTTGAGGCATGATAAGTGGTGAAGCGACTTTCTTGCCTTCAACTTTATAGTTGTAGAAATCAGCCGAGTTTGATTGTCAATGGCTAGTTAGGTCAGTTGGTAGAGCACCTGACTAGATAATTCAGGGGGCCTGGGTTCAAATTCCAATCTGGTACATTGCATTTTCTCCCTTCCTGTTACATTTGGTGCCATAGACTAGCCCCTGGAACTGACAGATGAAAATGCCTGCCTTGGGGATAAGGATCCTTGGATAATGTCTTCAAGTGTAAATACATTTAAGAAGGGAGGAATGTGGTGTTCAGCTGGGTTTGATCATTGGTGGCCAGATGGCTTAGGTGGTAGAGCACCTGACTATAGATTCACAGAGTCCAGGTTTGAATCCTGGTCTGGTCCATCGCATTTTCTCCCTTCCAGTTACACAATATTTCATATATTTCCCAATATGGATGAGCCCCATGAGGGCTGCTAGTTTTGTCTGGACAGGCTTGCCATTACACCACATCTAAATGCCCTTTGTTTTGATTTACAGTTTAAGAATAATAACAAGCAGTTAGTTTTGGAGAGCAGAATATCAGACTCTGGATTTTACCAGTGTATTGGTGAAAATTCTTATGGATCAGAAACAGGCACAGCCAGAATCCACATCACTCTCGGCGGTAAGTTCCCAGAACATTAACAAAACAAGACTATAAACAGTAATTAACACAAACTATAGACAGTATGTAACACAACAAAACTATAGACAGTATGTAACACAACAAAACTATAGACAGTATGTAACACAAAACTATAGACAGTTTGTAACACAAAACTACAGACAATATGTAACACAACAAAACTATAGACAATATGTAACACAACAAAACTATAGACAGTATGTAACACAACAAAACTATAGACAGTATGTAACACAACAAAACTATAGACAGTATGTAACACAACAAAACTATAGACAGTATGTAACACAACAAAACTATAGACAATATGTAACACAACAAAACTATAGACAATATGTAACACAAAACTATAGACAGTATGTAACACAACAAAACTATAGACAGTATGTAACACAGCAAAACTATAGACAGTATGTGACACAAAACTATAGACAGTATGTACCACAAAACTATAGACAGTATGTAACACAAAACTATAGACAATATGTAAAACAACAAAACTATAGACAGTATGTAACAAAACTATAGACAGTATGTAACACAACAAAACTATAGACAGTATGTAACACAACAAAACTATAGACAGTATGTACCACAACAAAACTATAAACAGTATGTAACACAACAAAACTATAGACAGTATGTAACACAACAAAACTATAGACAGTATGTAACACAACAAAACTATAGACAATATGTAACACAACAAAACTATAGACAGTATGTAACACAAAACTATAGACAGTATGTAGCACAAAACTATAGACAGTATGTAACACAACAAAACTATAGACAGTATGTAACACAACAAAACTATAGACAGTATGTAACACAACAAAACTATAGACAGTATGTAACACAAAACTATAGACAGTACGTAATACAACAAAACTATAGACAGTATGTAACACAAAACTATAGACAGTATGTAACACAACAAAACTATAGACAGTATGTAACACAACAAAACTATAGACAGTGTGTAACACAAAACTATAGACAGTATGTAACACAACAAAACTATAGACAGAATGTAACACAACAAAACTATAGACAGTATGTAACACAAAACTATAGACAGTATGTAACACAAAACTATAGACAATATGTAACACAAAACTATAGACAGTATGTAACACAACAAAACTATAGACAGTATGTAACACAACAAAACTATAGACAGTATGTAACACAAAACTATAGACAGTATGTAACACAAAACTATAGACAGTATGTAACACAACAAAACTATGGACAGTATGTAACACAAAACTATAGACAGTATGTAACACAACAAAACTATAGACAGTATGTAACACAACAAAACTATAGACAGTATGTAACACAAAACTATAGACAGTATGTAACACAAAACTATAGACAATATTACGTGTATGAGACACCACACATTACGTGTATGAGACACCACACATTACGTGTATGAGACACTGAACACTGAACATTACATGTATGAGACACCACACATTACGTGTATGAGACACCACACATTACGTGTATGAGACACCACACATTACGTGTATGAGACACCACACATTACGTGTATGAGACACCACACATTACGTGTATGAGACACCACACATTACGTGTATGAGACACCACACATTACGTGTATGAGACACTTTAATCTAAGTTACACATTTAAATCTATACTTTCTTGTGCATGTTGAATGTCGTATAGATTGAAATGAACCAAGGCTACTTTGTTGAGTATGTTGAAAAGGGCATTGTTATAATAACTTATATTCCCTTGATGAAATAAAAAAGGCAGATATTCTCAATCATTTTTAGCTCAAGTGAGCTTTTCTGATCGCCAGTTGTCCATTGTCTGTCTATCCGTCCGTCCATAAAAACTTTTTAAACTTTTTACATTTTCGACTTCTTCTCCAGCACCACTGGGCCAATTTCAACTAAACTTGGCCAAAAAGCATCCTTGGGTTTGTTCAAAGGAAGGGCCATGTTCCTTTCAAAGGGGAGATAATCACAAAAATGCAAAAATAGGGTGGGGTCATTTAAAATCTTATCTTAAAATAGGGGATCAAAGTTTTACAAACAAATATATAGGAAAAAATCTTCTCAAGAACCATTCAGCCAGAAAAGCTGAGATTTTCATGAAAGCTTCCTGATATAGTGCAGATTCAAGTTTGTTCAAATCATGGCCCCCGTGGGTATGATGGGGCCACAAGGGAGAATCAAAGTATTGCATACAAATATATAGGGAAAATCTTTAAAAATCTTCTTCTCAAGAACCACTGAGTCAGAAAAGCTGATATTTAAATGAAAGCTTTCAAGTTTGTTCAAATCATGGCCCCCGGGGGTAGGATGGGGCCACGAGGGGGAGGATCAAAGTTTTACTTACAAATACAGGGAAAATCTTTAAAAATCTTCTTCTCAAGAACCAATGAGCCAGAAGAGCTGAGATTTACATGAAAGCTTTCTGACACACTGCTGATTCAAGTTTGTTCAAATCATGTCCCCCGGGGTTAGGTTGGGGCTACAATAGGTGATCAAAGTTTTACATAGAAATATATGGGAAAAATCTTCTTCTCAAGAATCAATGAGCTAGAAGAGCTGAGATTTACATGAAAGCTTCATGACATAGTGCAGATTCAAGTTTGTTCAAAGTATGGCCCCTGTGGGTAGGTTGGGGTCACAATAGGGGATGAAAGTTTTACATACAAACATAAAGGGAAAATCTTTAAAAATCTTCTCAAGAACCACTGGGCCAAAGGAGTTGACATTTACATGAAAGCTTTCTGACATAGTGCAGATTCAAGTTTGTAAAAACCATGGCCTCCAGGGGTAGGTTGGGGTCACAATAGGGACTAAGGTTTCACATGCAAATATATATGGAAAGTCTTCAGATATGGGCCAAGGTGACTTAGGTAAGCGATGTGGCCCATGGGCCTCTTGTTTGGAGAAACAGTCATGCAGATATTAATGTAAATTATGAATGTTATTAGAGTGTTTATGATATTGGTACAGTGACTGTCTCAGCTGGTCAATATGTAATTTGTCTCAGCTGGTCAATATGTAATTTGTTTCCCAGAGAATGCCCCGCATCCTCCACGTAAAGCAAAGGCTACGCCTGTTTCTGACTCCCAGATAAACCTGTCCTGGCTGCCTTCCGTCTGCTGTGATGTGTTTGTCTACACCGTTCACTACAGCTGGGTAATCCCCGACACCAAAGGTGGGTATCTAACGTAAAATCACACCATCAGATTTAGAGAATTAATGACAGGGAAAAGAAGAGTGGTTACCTAACAATCGCACCATCAGATTTAGAGAATTAATGACAGGGAAAAGAAAAGTGGGTTCCTAACAATCACACCATCAGATTTAGAGAATTAATGACAGGGAAAAGAAAAGTGATTACCTAACAATCGCACCATCAGATTTAGAGAATTAATGACAGGGAAAAGAAGAGTGATTACCTAACAATCAGATTTAGAGTCTGTTCTCTGACAGAACACATGACCGACAAAGACAATCTGGGCATTCTATCGATGATGCTCGAGGAGGATTGATAGGATTAGGCACGGTGGCTGATGTTGCCTCGGAAACTTCTTCTCTTTATGGATCCCATTCCCAGTCGCTATGAGCAAATAAAGCACAAATTGCCGCTAATTTCTCCTCTGAAAGTTGCACAGTGATCTAATTGGACATCTTCGTCGGGATACAATATGGCTATGACTGATTTATTTTTAATGTACAGATACGTAGCTCAGGTAATTATCGTCTCATAGTTTAAAAAAAAAATTCAGAGAAGTTATCTTTGCGGTAGATGAAAGGGATTGATACGCGTGCCGTTAATTGCTATCAACACATTCCAGCCTCGGATACCCAGGTGACTCGCTTGGTTAAAGCTGTCAATCAGGACCTGAGCTATTGCTCTTATATGATTGACAAGCGGTGTGTTTTTTATCCTTGTACATGTAAATTTTAAGGGAGGTGGCTTAGAAATGGGTCTTTAAAGGTCATAGGAGACGGTTTTTAACAATACGTTTTCTCTCCATAATTATCAACTTTGTTTCATAGACTCCTCATAAAAATACTTTTTAAAGATTAAAAACGATATTAACTCGAAGAAATTGAAGTGCATAGGTAGTCGGAATAGAAAATCGTTACACGATTATCGTTCCTGATTTCCTGAATTTGTGACGTCATAAGAGACCACACTCAGATTTGCGAATCAAAACAAAAGCACATCCATAGACGATTTATTCACAACTGGAGGAGTTTTTGAATGGGGAACCATAGTTTGTTATACAAGGATATCACTTTGAACTCATAATTAATGTAAATGCCAGCCACATCGACGATTTTTCATCGGAGGACGAAGAAGATCGATCAAGATCCTATTTATTCCGAATCGGTTGAAACAATACTGATTGGTTAATGATAAATGTATGATAATTCCAGAGTACATTCTCTGATGACAATAAGAGAAATATAGATAGTTATTACTTGCGCTTTCTAATTCCATGCAGACACAGCGACGCAGCATCGGTTTTTCCCCAAATGAGGGGGGGGGGGGGGGGTGGAAGGTTAACTGACAAAAAAGGTAGGCACCCTCATCCCCCTTTGGTTTTATGTGCCCAAGTTCCACCCTGACTCGGATATATTTTATAGCCAGATCGAAATTTCCTTTACACACATCGTGAGCGCCGTTTTTTAAAATTTATTTTCATAGGATTTTTACAAGTATATCGTGTACAGCTATTTTAGTTTAACAGGTGAATCTAATAAATATAAATGGCTTTAACATTCTTTTACAATAAAATTTGCGACATTAGGGCCTATATGAAGAATAATTTACCATAACATTAGACGCTATAAGGGCTCTTTCTTGCGTATAATGGTTGGAATTGGAAGCCAGAGGAAGAACGAATTCTTCGTCTGGACCAGTTATTGAAGGAACTGTCGAAAAATCCGAATGTCCTGACTGTTTTTGTAGGCCATGCGTTATGGACGAGTCACACAGACAACTTTAGGTAGCCAAAGAATTCTGGAATATATTGAGTCATCGTGGGGTGTGGGACGATGATCGGTTCATAAGCTGTACATAGCCAGAAAATCTGCACAGTATGCAGGAACTCAGGTCGGAAACTGAATGTTTGGCTGTCATACATCGTTGGATACTGGGTATCCGATGAAGGCAGTCAAATGGATACAAGAAAACATAGAAAAAAGAATATTCTGCCTAATTTATCAATGGCTAACGTTTTCATTTATACAAAATAAATTTATCGAGCTTTAATTCTTACATGTTGATTCATTCAACTGACCGGTTGTTCAAAACCCTCAGCCTTTAACGTTATTATTTGTTTAATTTGTTTACCCTAATAAGGAAACCAATGTGCAAAGTGCTTCATTTAAAGGGGAAAAAAATCATCCCCCAACTCTTGCAGGACCGTAAAAATTGGTTTATTTCACCCGATATAAAAACTTGTAATTTCAATATGTTCCACCATTTGCTTTGAACATTCTTTTTCAAAAAGAAAAGAGTGGGGGGGGGGGGGGGGGGGGGGGGGGGGGGGGGTCTGATAATGCAACTTTCAACATATAAAGTTAGACCTATATTCATCTTCAATTTATTTACTTATGTAGTCAGAGAGAAAAATTCTGATCAGAAGAGCTTCATATAACTATTTCATAGTCAGATTTCATTTCTAAACTAATCAGATCATGCATGTTTATACTAAATTATGAATATCTGTACTACGTGTAGTCTACCGTCATTATATACAGTCAACGTTTTGCAGGATTTTCTCGTCTTCGCCGTGCTTGCCGTTGGTTTGTAGCCTAGTCGAAAATAGTTAGAACTGCATCTGGTCGAAGATTTAATTTCATAAACCCATTAGTTTTTGCCAAAGTAGAGTGAATACAATAACGAAACCGATCCTCATCAACCCCCGTAATCGCGTAACATGATTGTCAAACAACTTCCGAGTTCTGTGTTCTCGGTGTAGATTTCACACCCAAGTCTTTCTGAATGTTGGATCATTTAGACAAAAGTATATAGAAATACCTGACTTGCTAAATGTAATTACAGTTGAATGTAAGCACATTGAACATTTTGACGGCTAAAACCCACAGTTGTTAGTATAAACAAATACACATTTGCGTCAGGCTGGTCTCTTTTGACGTCATCAAGCAAGGGAGATAAGTCATCTTACTATTTTGATACTTCGCACCACGGCAACATTTGACGGTCTGTAGCGCCTGTTACCTTACGATTTTTTCTGAATGACTTCTTTACATATGTTAAGTAATTAAAGAAGAACACATTTTCGTGCAAAACAAATATTTTTTGAAAATCGTCTCCTATGACCTTTAAGGACAGGTCAAAATTAGTCATTTCACGTTAGTGTTACATATATTGTGTAAAGCCGTTCATCAGTATAGACATTGAAGTTTTAAGAACACATTTTGTTGTATGTGTGATACTTTTAACCAGTACTCAGGTGACTGATAAGGCCTGTGGGACTACTGATACTTATAACTAATACTCAGGTGACTGATAAGGTCCGTGGGACTACTGATACTTATAACTAATACTCAGGTGACTGATAAGGCCTGTGGGACTACTGATACTTATAACTAATACTCAGGTGACTGATAAGGCCTGTGGGACTACTGATACTTATAACTAATACTCAGGTGACTGATAAGGTCCGTGGGACTACTGATACTTATAACTAATACTCAGGTGACTGATAAGGCCTGTGGGACTACTGATACTTATAACTAATACTCAGGTGACTGATAAGGCCTGTGGGACTACTGATACTTATAACTAATACTCAGGTGACTGATAAGGCCTGTGGGACTACTGATACTTATAACTAATACTCAGGTGACTGATAAGGCCTGTGGGACTAGTGATACTTTTAACTAATACTCGGGTGACTGATAAGGCCTGCGGGACTACTGATACTTATAACTAATACTCAGGTGACTGATAAGGCCCATGGGCCTATTTTCTACTTATGGAAATAGTCATTTTTAAACTAAAAAGAGTATATCTTAAAAATTCATGAAGAGGTTTTATTTAATTGTTATAATAACATTGTTCTTAGACTGAAGTTATGCATTTCTTATTTTTAGTTATAAAGTATTAGAAAGTTATGCTAATTTCTATTCTGTTTAGAATATATTAAGTATTAGAAAGTTATGCTAATTTCTATTCTGTTTAGAATATAATATAAAGTATTAGAAAGTTATGCTAATTTCTGTTCTGTTTAGAATATAATATAAAGTATTAGAAAGTTATGCTAATTTCTATTCTGTTTAGAATATATTAAGTATTAGAAAGTTATGCTAATTTCTATTCTGTTTAGAATATAATATAAAGTATTAGAAAGTTATGCTAATTTCTATTCTGTTTAAAAGACAGTGTATCTCTTTATCTGGATTTTATTTCAAAAACATTAATTAATAGGTATGAATCACACTTTTTACATACATTGTTTATTGAAGTAAAATAACATTTAATGTGTACCTTACATTTTGATTTATAGTAAATATATGAATAGTAGGGTGTGTGTGTGTTCATACTCTAGCAATGTTTAAATGATCTACCAAATTAAGAGAAATGCTAATAAACAATTAAATCCTATTTATTGGTATAGTGTTTATATTGAGCATCACCGGAAATATTTTAATATTTGATTGATTCATTGATTTTTTTAAAAGCAACATTTTCAATTAAAAAAAAAAATTGTATACTAGATGACCATTTGATTAGACAACTTCTGATTTGATCTGAGGAAGTCTGTTTTTAACCATTATATAGTGTGCCCCATGAGGGGTATTAGTCCCAAAAAGACAGTTCTAATTTCTTAAGGCCTTATTTTGAAGTAAACACATTGTTTCCATACATGAATTTGAAAAGAGGAATCATTATGATCAAATTTTTAGCTCATCGGAGCTGAAAGCTCAAGTGAGCTTTTCTGATCACCCGTTGTCCGTCATCTGTCTGACTGTCTGTAAACTTTTCAAATGGTGAAAATACATGGACAAATTTTTAAAATATGGGCCAAGGTAACTCAAATGAGTGGTGTGGCTCATGGGCCTCTTGGGAATCAAAGATTTGCATGTGAATATAATGGAAAAATCTTCTCAAGAACCACTATGCCAGAAAAATTTCAAACATTCATGGCAACTTCCTGACATAGTGCAGATTCAAGTTTGTTCAAATGATGACCCCGGGGTTAGAGTGGGGGTACAGTAGGGGATCCATTTTACATTGGAATACAGAGGGAAAATCTTTAGATATGGGTCCAGGTGACTCAGGTGACTGATGTGGCCCATGGGCCTCTTGTTCCTGTTTCTTACAATAGTTTCTTCATGAAAATTCATTTCCATCTAATATACCATCAAGTGAATCTCTATATCATTAAGTAAATCTCTATATCATTAAGTGAAAGAAATTGCTGTTGTACTTATAAACATAATGATGTTATACAGTGAAGCAGTCCAAACAGTTGGTGGAACAAAGTAACCAGTGTGAGATACGGCAGCTGTTACCATATACCACATACCATTTCTATGTTCGGGCATACAACAAAAATGGCTCCAGTGAAAAATCCAAAGAAGTGACAGCGACCACCCTACAGTCAGGTGAGATCCTTATCAACAGAAATGAAATAATTATCCAACAGCTTATCTCTCCAAAATGTTTATCCAATAGCATATCTCACTCCACAATATTCATCCAACACATATCTCACTCCACAATATTCATCCAACACATATCTCACTCCACAATATTCATCCAACAACATATCTCATTTCACAATATTCATCCAACACATATCTCATTTCTTAATATTCATCCAACACATATCTCACTCCACAATATTCATCCAACAACATATCTCATTTCACAATATTCATCCAACAACATATCTCACTCCACAATATTCATCCAACAACATATCTCATTTCACAATATTCATCCAACAACATATCTCACTCCACAATATTCATCCAACAACATATCTCATTTCACAATATTCATCCAACAACATATCTTCACAATATTCATCCAACAAAATATCTCACTCCACAATATTCATCCAACACATATCTCATTCCACAATATTCATCCAACACATATCTCACTTCACAAATATTCATCCAACAACATATCTCACTCCACAATATTCATCCAACAACATATCTCACTCCACAATATTCATCCAACAACATATCTCACTTCACACAATATTCATCCAACAACATATCTCACTTCACAATATTCATCCAACACATATCTCACTCCACAATATTCATCCAACATATCTCACTCCACAATATTCATCCAACAACATATCTCACTCCACAATATTCATCCAACAACATATCTCACTTCACAATATTCATCCAACACATATCTCATTTCACAATATTCATCCAACACATATCTCACTTCACAATATTCATCCAACAACATCTCTCATTTCACAATATTCAATACTGTGCACGTTATTTGAATAATGAAAGAAATATGGAAGAAAATTGTCAAAAAGTCTTCATTTTTCATTCCGCGTCCCCTAACATTTTGCTGTTTTACGGTCTAAGAGATTATGCTACACAAATATACTCTCTACCACTCGACAGAGGAGTAAATGAGAAAACTTTTGATGTGTAGTATATGCAACTTCTTTCATGAATGGGTCTGGTCTGTCAGATGCAAGAAATTAGGGTATGCAGAATGAAAAATGCAGACTTTTTGACAATTTTCGTCCATATTTCTTTCATTATTCAAAAAACATGCACAATATTGGCATATAAAAGGCATGATACAATCTACTGGATCAAGCTGCATAGTTTAGAACCAACTTTGTTTGATTTCCTGCATAGAGTCGGCCATAAATTTACAAAATGTACTTTCTATTTTTTTCACCAAAAATTGTGACTTTACGACAGAAAATCCTAATTTAGGCCAAGTCAAACATATTTTATCAGACTACAACCATCATTTCCATAATCTAGATAAAATTCTGTATCAAATCAAATCAAATAGGTTGTACTTTATTCTACCTTAGGTTGGGGTCATCTTAGAATTTGACCTCGTGGCCACTGCACTATTTAATGTATGGCACACAGACAAGTGGGGAATAACTCTGCTGAAGGAGCAAAGAAATTAAAAACAAAAAGATATCAAAGAACTCATTAATTTTTTTCAGCAAAATTAATTCTTTTCATGCCTAAAACTACTGTAAATGTGTTTAAATGAAATATTTTGCATAGTTTTTGAGTTTGAAAGCAATGAAATTCTTGTGATATGCATATTTACATTTGATATTTTACACACATTTATGTGTGACGTCATATGCAACCCCATGCGAGGAGTTTTGAAGCCAGTTAGCTATTTCATAAACAGATTAGATTTAATCAACAAAATGTGGATTCTTAAAATTCACGCAATATATGCTCTTGGTGAATAAATTAGGCCCCTAAAAGTTGAGTTTTAAAAATATCTAATACTACATTAACAATAAGTTGATCGAAGAGATTTCTAGACAATCCGTCCCCATTATCAATCCGTCCCTTGGTCGATTTGTCCCAATTGCACCCTTTAGCATTATATCGTATATGTATGATCATGGTAACTTTGGAGTTTCATTTCAATCTTGTTATACAGAAGTGTATGACATACAATATATAAGTATATTAAAGTTACATTGCACTTGATTTTGATGTTTTCTATATACATTCAATAGTACCCAGTGCAGCACCTAGAATCCAGACCTCCAGTTTAAGTGTGGGGTCTATCACATTATCCTGGTCCCCATTGTTGAAGTCTGAAAAAAGAGGAGAGATCACGAGATACAGAATTTACAGTCAGCTACAGGAGGAAGACTCGGAGCAGGTGGAGGAGATCCACAACGACACACTTCTGTACACCATCAAAGGTAGGTCACATCACACACATACACAACACACTTCTGTACACCATCAAAGGTAGGTCACACTCATATCGTACATGTACACAACACACTTCTGTACACCATCAAAGGTAGGTCACATCACACATGTACACAACACACATCTGTACACCATCAAAGGTAGGTCACATCACACACGTACACAACACACTTCTGTACACCATCAAAGGTAGGTCACATCACACACGTACATAACACACTTCTGTACACCATCAAAAGTAGGTCACGCTCATATCGTACATGTACACAACACACTTCTGTACACCATCAAAAGCCCACCGTTGGTCGCTCTATTCGTTTACCTATACTGTGGGTCACAAGGCGAGTATTTTCGCTGGAAGGTGTGTCTCGGCTTCTATATGCGATTGGTTGCTTTACTATTCCTTATTGCGATATTCAACCAATGAAAAAACCCCTTATTTCCAGTCCTCAGTAGCATAGAAAAACATGCTACGTTTAAGTTGGACAAGTTACAAAACTTTCAACGAGGTGCTTTATCTGCATTATTGAAGCAGAGGGTGTATTTGTGTCTATAAAGACAGGGGAGGAAAAAGCCTGTGTTACCAAGCATTTACTATTGTACTGCGTACGAGTCTATGTACAGGTCTACATGTTCAGCACGAGTTCGTAGTTCCATCATGCAGGAACAATGTGTTTTTTTAACATGTGCCATGAAGCAGTGACGATAATAAACATACCAGAGGCGGATTCAGGATTTCCGAGGGGGGGGGGGGGTGTACATGTGAAAGAGAAGTATTAATTAACATAATCAGCCATTTTGGGTGCCAAATCTGGAGTTTTCATCTTTATATCTTTGATAGTGGCACAACAAAACACACACACTTTCATGGGCACCGCCATTACAGCTTACACTTTGAGTACCTGGAATATTTACGGCGATTCCCATTGGTCCTCAATAGGTCACGTAAGATCTCACATTTTAATGAGTTATGCAAAAATATCGGCCTTGTGACCCACGGTAGGTAAACGAATAGAGCGACTGACCGTGGGTTTCCGACGATGCATCAAAGGTAGGTCACACTCGCATCAGACACATACACAATTTTCCTTGGAAAACATACTTGACTATTCAAGGAAGTTAAACCTGTACGTTATTGTTCTAGTATTCCCAAAGTTAAGTGATCTTAGTGTTTACATTGTATGAGATATATTTTAGTATATTACATTCCTGTTGTTTAATATTATCTCTAGGTGTCTTTTAGTATATTACATTCCTATTATTTAATATTATCTCTAGGTCTCTTTTAGTATATTACATTCCTGTTATTTAATATTATCTCTAGGTGTCTTTTAGTACATTACATTCCTATTATTTAATATTATCTCTAGGTCTCTTTTAGTACATTACATTCCTATTATTTAATATTATCTCTAGGTCTCTTTTAGTACATTACATTCCTGTTATTTAATATTATCTCTAGGTCTCTTGCCTGACAAGATGTACAAGGTCAGGGTATTGGCTGGAACAAAGGTGGGCTATCCTGTGCTAACAGATGACAAATGGCCGTGGGTTTTCCAGAGAACATTGTCCAAGAACAGCACTACAGCAGGTACTAAGTTAAGTAATGCTGAAACAGTAATGCAGCGGTGTATAGGGAAACACATTTAACATTAGGCCAAATGGACCATGGATATTAGCCTGGACAGCTCAGTGGTTAGAGCACCTGACTACTAATGTAGGGGATAGGGTTTGATTCAGGGTCTAGCCCAAAAATTTCCTTTTCTCCTATTTCATATACATGTATTAGATATATTACATTTACATCCATACATGCATGTGTGTTTGTGTGTGTATCAAGAAGAGAGAAAATGCAATGGACCAGACTGTGATATTCAAACCCGGGCCCCTGAATCTCCCATCAGGTGCTCTACCAACTGAGCTATCTGGCCACTGGAAATTGAACCCATCTGACCGCTACATTTTTCCCCTTAAATGTCTTCACACCTTAAATACATCAACCTAGGATCTTTATCCCATGGCAAGCAATTTCGCCTGTCAGTTCCAGGGGCTGGTCTACAGCACCAAGTGTAACAGTAAGGGATAAAATGCAGTGGACATGGCTGGGATTGGTACCTGGGCTCCCTGAATCTCTTGTTACTTTACCAACTGAGCTATTTGACCAATGGTGATCAAATCTGTTTGACCGCCACATTAATATATGTGTGTGTAACAGGTGCTCTACCAACTGAGGCATCTGACGACCAGCAATCAAACCCCCATCTGACCACCAGCAATCAAACCCCCATCTGACCGCCAGCAATCAAACCCCCATCTGACCGCCAGCAATCAAACCCCCATCTGACCACTAGCAATCAAACCCCCATCTGGCCACCAGCAATCAAACCCCCATCTGACCCCAGCAATCAAACCCCCATCTGACCACCAGCAATCAAACCCCCATCTGGCCACCAGCAATCAAACCCCCATCTGGCCACCAGCAATCAAACCCCCATCTGACCCCAGCAATCAAACCCCCATCTGACCACCAGCAATCAAACCCCCATCTGACCCCAGCAATCAAACCCCCATCTGACCCCAGCAATCAAACCCCCATCTGACCACCAGCAATCAAACCCCCATCTGACCACCAGCAATCAAACCCCCATCTGACCACTAGCAATCAAACCCCCATCTGGCCACCAGCAATCAAACCCCCATCTGACCACTAGCAATCAAACCCCCATCTGACCACTAGCAATCAAACCCCCATCTGACCACCAGCAATCAAACCCCCATCTGACACCAGCAATCAAACCCCCATCTGACCACCAGCAATCAAACCCTCAAACCCCCATCTGACCACCAGCAATCAAACCCCCATCTGACCACCAGCAATCAAACCCCCATCTGACCGCCAGCAATCAAACCCCCATCTGACCACCAGCAATCAAACCCCCATCTGACCGCCAGCAATCAAACCCCCATCTGGCCACCAGCAATCAAACCCCCATCTGACCACCAGCAATCAAACCCCCATCTGACCACCAGCAATCAAACCCCCATCTGACCACCAGCAATCAAACCCCCATCTGACCACCAGCAATCAAACCCCCATCTGACCACCAGCAATCAAACCCCCATCTGACACCAGCAATCAAACCCCCATCTGACCACCAGCAATCAAACCCCCATCTGACCACCAGCAATCAAACCCCCATCTGACACCAGCAATCAAACCCCCATCTGACCGCCAGCAATCAAACCCCCATCTGACCGCCAGCAATCAAACCCCCATCTGACCGCCAGCAATCAAACCCCCATCTGACACCAGCAATCAAACCCCCATCTGACCACCAGCAATCAAACCCCCATCTGACCACCAGCAATCAAACCCCCATCTGACCCCAGCAATCAAACCCCCATCTGACCCCAGCAATCAAACCCCCATCTGACCACCAGCAATCAAACCCCCATCTGACCACCAGCAATCAAACCCCCATCTGACCACTAGCAATCAAACCCCCATCTGGCCACCAGCAATCAAACCCCCATCTGACCACTAGCAATCAAACCCCCATCTGGCCACCAACAATCAAACCCCCATCTGACCACTAGCAATCAAACCCCCATCTGACCACCAGCAATCAAACCCCCATCTGACACCAGCAATCAAACCCCCATCTGACCACCAGCAATCAAACCCCCATCTGACCGCCAGCAATCAAACCCCCATCTGACCGCCAGCAATCAAACCCCCATCTGACCACCAGCAATCAAACCCCCATCTGACCACCAGCAATCAAACCCCCATCTGACCACCAGCAATCAAACCCCCATCTGACCGCCAGCAATCAAACCCCCATCTGACCGCCAGCAATCAAACCCCCATCTGACCGCCAGCAATCAAACCCCCATCTGACCGCCAGCAATCAAACCCCCATCTGACACCAGCAATCAAACCCCCATCTGACCACCAGCAATCAAACCCCCATCTGACCACCAGCAATCAAACCCCCATCTGACACCAGCAATCAAACCCCCATCTGACCACCAGCAATCAAACCCCCATCTGACCACCAGCAATCAAACCCCCATCTGACACCAGCAATCAAACCCCCATCTGACACCAGCAATCAAACCCCCATCTGACACCAGCAATCAAACCCCCATCTGACCACCAGCAATCAAACCCCCATCTGACCCCAGCAATCAAACCCCCATCTGACCACCAGCAATCAAACCCCCATCTGACACCAGCAATCAAACCCCCATCTGACACCAGCAATCAAACCCCCATCTGACCACCAGCAATCAAACCCCCATCTGGCCACCAGCAATCAAACCCCCATCTGACCCCAGCAATCAAACCCCCATCTGACCCCAGCAATCAAACCCCCATCTGACCACTACATACTTACCTCAAATCTTGCAGGCAAATGAATCTCTGTTATGTGTCCTCAAGGAGGATTTAAGGAGGGAGGAATGTAGTTGTGTGGGCTAAATGGACCATGGATATTGGCTTGGATAGCTTAGTGGTTAGAGCACCCGACTAGTAATGCAAGATCCCAGTGTTTGATTCTTGTTTGAAAAGTGGAGGATATGTGCAACAATATTTCAAAATTGAAAACTTTCAAATTTACTTTATTTAGTCAAAAAATGCAGTTTTAGTAGAAAGCAATCTCAAAAAATTAAAAACCCCTGCTGGTTTCGAACACGCAAACAATTGGTCCTGTAGTCCACGCGCTAACTTACTGAGCTACTCGGCTAGGCAGTAAATTTTGAAATGAATTGACAAATTTTGCTGATATTGATATTTTCATCCATGTTTTTGTAACCGTTCTTAGAGATAAATTTCACAAGATGGTTGTAGGGTTGTGAGTTCATTTACTGGAATAAAACAGAATTGAGATGACCCTAAAAACAACAAGGACAACATATAAACAATACAAACAACACATAGACAATACTAAGACAACATATAAACAATACAAACAACACAAAGACAATACTAAGACAACATATAAACAATACAAACAACACATAGACAATACTAATACAACATATAAACAATACAAACAACACATAGACAATACTAAGACAACATATAAACAATACAAACAACACATAGACAATACTAATACAACATATAAACAATACAAACAACACATAGACAATACTAAGACATCATATTTCAACAATAATAAATACACAGAACATTCAATGAATAGAAATTAATGCTTAGGCCATTAATTTATAATTTACACAATTTCTGCCATTAAAATATAGTAATTAGATTAAGTCAATCATATGTACAGTACGTACCGGTTAATGGAACCAAGTTAACCCCTATACTGTTGAAACTGCGCTCTATGTATTGACCTATTAGAATATCAATTATAACAATATTCGCAAACCATTCACAGGATGCTTGAATTAAAATAAAAACTTGCAATAGCTAAATAGACATTCTTAACATTTAGCAACTTCCATTCTTCTCTTTCATACAAGTTTGGCAATTTTATAATTTCATTAAAATACTTTTCTCATTCATTAATGACTTATAGAATTGAATCAGCAATTTCATATATTCTAAATATCTTTTTTACTTACAGGTAAAGGTGTTGTATAGAACAATCCAAATACTTTTAGATTTACTAAAATGTAGCAGTCAGACCTATACAAGACGGACTATTCTTCTACTGGTCTAGCAACTCACTAACTACTCTCTTATTGAAAAAAATACCTGAAAGTACCCTGGCCGAAATACCAATAACCAGGCAATAGAAATCTAAAACCATGGTCTGTCATTTATAGGCGCACCATGTCAAAGTGCAGTGTCTGATGGTGTGGTGTTTTTAAATAACGTTTGTGACATCATTATATCATTACGTCGTTCATAACGTCTTTCAAAATCAAACTGAAGAAATGCAATGTCAGTGATGTACGCGTAATAAATTCCTGATTCCTTGGGGGGGGGGATGATATAATGCAAAACATTCTATATGATTTTGCGTTTGAAATTTCTTTTTCTGTGTTTCCTTCGTCAGGGGTTCGATGTTGTCTGGCTGTCCTTATGCTAAGTCTTCAGTGATCACGATCATGGGGATTGACTGTGTCCAAATAAGTTTTTATTATTATTTTTTGCAAGTATTTTGCATTGATGTTTTGGTGAAACAATTAACACACAGTTGGTACAGTCGGTACCAAAACATTGGGCATTCAGTTTTGCAAACCAATGGACTTTGTTGTGTCACACCATCGCACGAGTGCGGACCATCACACTTTCAATGGCAGACCGTCACACTTTCACACATTGGTGTGGCCATCTCACTATTGAGTCCCATCGCACTTTGGAATCTCATCGCACTTTTGAGTCCTACATATATATTTAGTTATTGAGGGTCTGTAAGATTGTAATAATGTCCAAACTGTGTTGTAGTGATTCTGGTTCCCCAACTAGAAGTGGTGCCACTCAACAAATCGGCAGTCCAAGTGTCCTGGCAGATTGCCAACTCTTCATTTAAGGCCAGTGGATATGAGCTACACATTGTCCGAAAGATAGGGACCACCCAGAGAAGACACCTGCAACTTCCCAAAGAATCCAACAGCACAGTCATCAACCATCTAGGTATATTGATAACTGTTTCTCTATGAACTCTGCACTGCTTGACAGTTACATCTAACTGCAATTGCCTAAGCTAGCATAGGCAAGTAATAACCAATATCATTGGTGATTAATTCCTCCAATAAATACCAGATATAAACAGTTTTAATCTCATACAGTGGAACCCCGTTATTACGTTTTCCATTTTGTCACAATAAAATAACGTAATACCGGGGTCAACGTAATAAACGTTCCCAGTGAAATCCGTTAAAATTATCATTTGGAAATTGTATATCGTCCGTTGGTACTCCGTGAAGGGGTGTGTGAATATATCTTTACTGTTTCTTTGTTTAAAAGAATATGATACTTTGTTTTATTTACATCTTATCTTTAATGTCCGTAATTCTTCATGTTCTTATCCCTTTTCTTTATTTCGGTGTAGGATACATAAGGATGTTTTGATAAACGTTGCTTTTTCTGCATTCGTTTGGACCGCCATTTTGTTCAACTTTAAAA
This sequence comes from Ostrea edulis, assembly GCF_947568905.1. NCBI lineage: Eukaryota > Metazoa > Mollusca > Bivalvia > Ostreida > Ostreidae > Ostrea > Ostrea edulis. The sequence goes on from NC_079171.1 coordinate 17,101,124, forward strand.
CAATGCGTTCATGTAAATTTCTCTCAATAACTCGTTCCGGTTCGTATTCAACATTCGTATTAAAAAAAATAACAAAACATCGTTTTTATTAAGTTCTCTAATTACACAATACACAACACAATAAAAAAAATCCCACCCAAAAAACAACAAAACTATAGACACAAAATGCACACGATACCCAACACTTACACACTTCTCACCAATGATAAACATGCTCGGAGAACAATTTAAGCGCAATCCACATAAAAAAAATAAATATAATTATGCACGAAGATTTCATTTATAACGCTAAATGATGGCACTAAAATCATGTGCGCATCAAGGGATTTTAAAATATTCACTGAGGTAAATGCCGTGCACGAGTCGGCCGATAGATTGGTGTATGTATGGACGAGAGTTACGAACACCCAAGCTGCATGTCCAAACAACGAACAATTTTTTTTAATTGAACACCTTTAGTCACCTATGTCCAAGCAGTTACCCAAGCGGTTGTAACATTGCTACGATAAATCTTGTCTTTCTTGTTTGGTACCAAAGCTGTCCGTGAATAGAGTTTTAATAGCGAAGGTAATCACACTATGCTGAACACGCAGGTGGTTGAGAAATTATTTCTTTGATTATCAAAATATGAAAAATGAAGTAAATTTCATAGAGTACAATTTCTAAATAAACATTATTTAATTGTTTATCACTGGCTTCTATACGGGGTATTCACCTGTATTGATGTCGCTAGATCTATCGAAGCGTGATCAGTCAAGCGTCTCTAATCCCCAAACAGACCAGGAAATTTACGTGGTGACTGCCTCAGGCAGTCAAGGTGTGAATGGCTTATTATTTTGAGAATCATTATTGAATAATTAGGGGTTTATTACGTTTTTGTCGGAATTTTTACAACGTAATACCGAGTCCCGGCATTTTAGGACAACGTAATAACGAGGTCTATTTTATATAGGTTTGTTGAGAAATGGTTTTGTGCTTTGAAATTCCAACGTAATATGCGGACTAACGTAATAAAGGGGGAACGTAATAACGGGGTTCCACTGTACATTCAAGCCTTAAGAGATTCTGTATTCATGTAGAAAATCTAAAGGATATAACCTAAATCCATTTCTTTCAACTATACTGACCTGACTATAAACACTCCAGTGAAGCGGGGCCTCTGTGGCCGAGTGGTTAGAGTATCATCCTCAAAATCACATGGATTCTCAACTCTGGTTGGCGCGGGTTCGAATCCCACTCGCGCCGGTAAGTGCGAAAGTTTCCCAGTTTACTTTTGGAAGGTCGGTGGTCTTTTTCCAGGTACATTGTATCTAGGTTCTCTCTTCCACCAATAAAAACTGGGCGCCACCAGATAACTGAAAAATTGTTGAGAGTGGCGGAAAACAGCAAAACAATCAATCAATCAATCCAGTGTGTGAAATAACCAACTGCCCGAGACGCATAAATATTGCCATGGACGAACAAATTTCCTGGTTTAGACGCCCAACCGTCGTGTTAAATGTCCGCAAAATGAAATTTAGATGAATCGAATCATACTGATAACAAAATTGTAACAAGCCAAGGAATAGAACTATTCAATTTTATGATCGGGGTCCAAGTGCTTTGGATCTATATATATTCGTTTCCCCATCTCCACAACTAGCAGCTGGTCCAGGATATTGCCAGTATATCTCCAGCCTTTACTTGCTCTTTGAGAAATAGACAATAGAAATCTACTGGTAGATCTCTGAACTGAAAATGTCAGTTAATTAGGATCAATCTTGTAGCACTCCACCCAGGACAACAGATTTCACGCATGAAGCCACGCATGTGCCATGAATCAAACTGTCATACTTCTGTACAGCAAAGATCTATATATATCTAGGTTATATATATATATATATATATATACACATACAGTGAAACTTCTCTAAACCGGCCGGCTCTCGGACCGAAAAAAAATGGCCGGTTTAGAGGGGTGGCAGGTTTACCGAGAATTTAGCATTTAGACATTTTATCTCAATATTCACAAAATAGGTACTGTTCACTTTGTTCTGGTGATCTATGATCAATTATCGGTGGAGATCAAATTAGTCCACTTGTACCTACAAGGATAAATACCAAGAAATATCCTCGCTGAAATAATCTAATTTTAAACTGAAAATCTTTATCAGAATACATAAAGAAAAACACAGAGGCATATTATTGGAATTCCTCTTACCTATAAAAAATCTGTTTATACATTCATCGCTTATATCATTAACAAATTTGTTTTGACGTTTTTGGAAAGTACAGTAGTAAATATGAAATTGTAATTTGATTATTTCTTAGGAATTTTAAGTCTATGGAAACCAAGAAAAATAATTCATTTTTTAATAATTAACATTAACAGTCATGGGTTTATTCTTTATTAACTACCGCTTATATCCATACGAAATAAACTGAACTGAAATGGGCTTTTGATACTGTATTCTTTCAATATGTTCCTACATGTAACTGTTTTTTACCTTACAGAATTTTGGAAGGGTCACTTGGATTAGCCAAGTGTTACTTGACACCCTTGACAGCTAGCATAGGTAAACAAATATAGTACTTAATGAGGCCACTTGTGTTTTTCACACCACCAGTCAATAATTTCCTACCTTGCTGGACCAGTCAATTTGCACACCTGGCTGATCTTGATCACCCTCTGGCCAAAATGTTCTTGTCTTGAAAAAGTGGCTGGTATTATAAGGGTAAATTACACATGTTTGTTAACAAATGTACTTTAAAATGTGGCTGATGTACGGTTTTCAGGGGTGGCCGGTTTTGTAAGACTTTCTTTGTAAGGAATGTTAAGATTTCTGCCGGGACTTTGAAAATCGGCCAATATTCAGGGAGAACCGGTTTTCTGGGGGGCCGGTTTGGAGAAGTTTCACTGTACACTCTTTTGTTATTGAAAAGAAGAAGAAAAACATGTACACACTAAATATGTCACAAATCCTGGCATCATTTCAAGCTCCAATTTTGGACTATATATCGGTATCATTAAATTTGTGACAGTTCATACACAGGAATATCATACAATGATTCAATACTTACATATAAATGATAAACCTTTTTCAAATCCATATGTTTATTTAGTATTAGGAAATCTATTTTTTTTTTCCTTGGAAATTGATCAAAAATCCCCTTTGACATGCTCCCCAGAAAAATCTAGACTGACGACCTATATGTTTTTAAAATTCACTGTCTTGTCACTTTTACATTGTACAGGGTTATTTTCCTTTTTTCCCCATTGAAATGATTTTCACCACTTACTTTTGAAACAACCTTTCAGAAAATCTAAGTTCACAATCGTATGTTTTCCAATTGATACACATTTTACTGTATATCAAAATTTGAATAAAACAAATTAGGCCTGCATGTCGTCCTAAATTAGTAAATAGTATTAAAGGTAATATTGAACATCACAGTTATTTCCTCAGGGCTAGCAGCGCAAGGTCTTTCACAAGGCTGATAACTTTAACAAGCAGTCAGCCCTGCATGTCTAGCTAATTTTACAGCAAGTTTCATACACTGAACACGTAGCACATCTTTTTTCCAAATGATATTTTTAGTGTAGGTTTTTTATTCACTTTTTAAAAGTGAACTTTTCTGATCACCCGTTGTCTGTCCGTCTGTCCATCTCTCTGTAAACTTTTCATACTTTCAGCTTCTCCTCCAGAACCACTGGGCCAATTTCAACTAAACTTAGTACAAATCATCCTTGGGTAAAGGGGATTCAAGTTTTTTCAAATGAGGGACCATGCCCTCTACAAAGGGGAGATAATCACAAACATGCAAAAATAGGGTGGGGTCATTTAAAAATCTTCTTCTCAAGAACCACTGAGCCAGAAAAGCTGAAATTTATGTGAAAGTGTTTTGACATAGTGCAGATTCAAGTTTGTTAAAATCATGATCCCCCGAGAGTAGGATGGGGCCACAATAGCGGATCAAAGTGTTACGTACAAATATATAGGGGAAATCTTTAAAGGTCTTCTTCCCAAGAACCACCAAGCCAGAAAAGTTTACATTTACGTGAAAGCTTCCTGACATGGTGCAGATTCAAGTTTGTAAAAATCATGGCCCCCAGGAGTAGGTTGGAGCCACAATAAAGATCAAGGTTTTACATGTGATTATGTAGGGAAAATCTTTAGATATCGGCCAAGGTGACTCAGGTGAGTGATGTGGCTCATGGGCCTCTTGTTGTCCAGAACCTATTGACAGAGAGTTGACGGTAAACATTATTATATCAATCATGTAAAATGTGGAAAGTTTCAGAGAGAATGAGAGCAATGAAAAGGAGATGGATAAGAATGAAAATGATGTGTGCAAGGAGAGTTAATGAGATTGTTTGATACTGAAATATAAATGTAATGATCAAATTTTTGAAATAAGATATTTTAGCTCTTTTTGTTTGGGCAACCTGAAAGCCATTCAGGCATTCTAACATCAGCACCCAGGTTGCCCGAATGGCGAGTCCGAATTCTGACGAGTGTCAAACCCTGGGGGTGGGAGTGGTGGTTGGATTTTTATTTTTTTTTTTTGAGTGTGACATTGGCCCAAAAAAAAAAAAAAAAAAAAAATAGATCTAATAGAAATGTTCCTGTATCATGTGATATTTTTGTAATAATGACAATGAAGTACTTTTAAAGTGTTGAATTTCACCAGAAAACTTTATATATCCCCTTTCCAAATGTACAAGTGGTGAGATCTAAAGTTCAATGTCTGATAAGATAAAACTTAGTTCTCATAGTGAATGTCATTTTGGAATTGTCTTTGGCTAAATCAATTATCATGCAATAACATGTAGTACTAATTCACACTATAGTTATACATTTTCTAATATCTATTAAGGAGGAATAATACATCTTCATAATGGCAAACTTTCTTTTGAAACTCGAATGAAAATATAAATAGCAGCAACACATGTATATTCCTTTGGAATCTAACTGCTTTACTCACGTCTGGTAGTTCAGTAGGTTAACGTCTCGATCGACTGCTGACCTGTAGTAGGTAGTTCAGTAGGTTAACGTCTCGACTGCTGACCTGTAGTAGGTAGTTCAGTAGGTTAACATCTCGACTGCTGGGGCGCGTTTTACAAAAGAACTTATGACAAACTGGAATTTTCAGGTTTATTGTAAGGTCATTCACTCCAAATACAAATTATTTTTTTAAAATGTTGAAAATTAAGCCTCAGAAAAGTTTTACTTCATCCACTTAAAGTAATAACTGTGTAATACAATTTAAGACTTGCGACTTTGTCGTAAGTTGTTTTGTAAAACGGGCCCCTGACCTGTTGTTGATAGTTCAGTAGGTCAATGTCTCGACTGCTGACCTGTAGTAGGTAGTTCAGTAGGTCGATGTCTCGACTGCTGACCTGTAGTAGGTAGTTCAGTAGGTTAACGTCTCGACTGCTGACCTGTAGTAGGTAGTTCAGTAGGTTAACGTCTCGACTGCTGACCTGTAGTAGGTAGTTCAGTAGGTCAATGTCTCGACTGCTGACCTGTAGTAGGTAGTTCAGTAGGTTAATGTCCCGACTGCTGACCTGTAGTAGGTAGTTCAGTAGGTTAACGTCTCGACTGCTGACCTGTAGTAGGTAGTTCAGTAGGTTAACGTCTCGACTGCTGACCTGTAGTCGGACATGCATTTGAGTTTAGCAGGGGTTTTATTTATTTTCATGCCCCCCCTTTGAAAAAGAGGGGGCATATTGTTTTGCAACTGTCAGTCTGTCAGTCGGTCGGTCGGTCTGTAGACCATGTGTTGTCCGCTCAATATCTTTCGACCCCTTTGCTTGATAACAACCAAACTTGGTACAGGGGTTGCCCCTGGAGAGTAGATGATCGTTATTGATTTTCAGGTCATATGGGCAAAGGTCAAGGTCAAACTGCTGGTCTTTACCCCATGTGGTAGACCATGTGTTGTCCACTCAATAACTTTTGACCCCTATGCATGATAACTACCAAACTTGGTACAAGGGTTGCCCTTGGAGAGTAGATGATCCCTATTGACCTTCAGGTCACATGGTCAAAGGTCAAGGTCAAACCTCTGGTCTTAAGCCCATGTGTTGTCCGCTCAATATCTTTTGACCCCTTTGCTTGATAATAGCCAAAATTGATACAGAGGCTTTCCTTAGAGAGTAGATGATCCCTATGGATTTTCAGGTCATGTGGTCAAAGGTCAAGGTCAAACTGCTGGTCTTAACCCCATGTGGTAGACCATGAGTTGTCCGCTCAATATCTTGAGAACCATTCACTTGATTGTAATGATATTTCATATGTGGGTTGGTTATAAAAAGAAGAGGACCCCTATTGTTTTTCAGGTCAAAAGGTTAAAGGTCAAGGGTCAATCTACTCTGGACATAGGAATATACTGTCCGCTCAATATCTTGAGAACCCTTTGCTTGACAGACATCAGACTTGGTACACTGGTACATCATCAGGAGAAAATGACACCTATTGATTTTGAGGTCACATGGTCAAAGGTCAAGGGTCAAACTGGACATAGGAATATATTGACCACTGAATGTCTCAAGAATCCTTTGCTTGACAGACATCAAACTTGGTACACTGGTATATCTTTAGAAGAAGATGACCCATATTGATTTTGAGGTCACATGGTCAAAGGTCAAGGGTCAAACTGGACATAGGAATATACTGTCCGGTCAATATCTTGAGAACCCTTTGCTTGACAGACATCGAACTTAGTACACTGGTACATCTTCAGGAAAAGATGACCCCTAATGATTTTGAGGTCACATGGTCAAGGGTCAAACTGGACATAGGAATATACTGTCCGGTCAATATCTTGAGAACCCTTTGCTTGACAGACTTCAAACTTGGTACACTGGTACATCTTCAGGAAAAGATGACCCCTATTGAATTTGAGGTCACATGGTCAAGGGTCAAACTGGACATAGGAATATACTGTCTGTTCAATATCTTGAGAACCCTTTGCTTGACAGACATCAAACTTGGTACACTGGTACATCATCAGGAGAAGATGACTACTAATGAATTTGAGGTCACATGGTCAAAGGTCAAGGGTCAAACTGGACATAGGAATATACTGTTCCTTCAATATCTTGAGAACCCTTTGCTTGACAGACATCAAACTTGGTACACTGGTACATCTTCAGGAGTTGATGACCCCTATTGATTTTTAGGTCACATGGTCAATCCACTCTTGACATAGGAAGATATTGTCTGCTCAATATTTTGAATTGATGATACTACTCTCAATTAAATGATGTGTGCATGTATAACCCTTTTCAATTTTGCACCATGGGGGGCATATGTGTTTTACAAACATCTTTTGTTTCTAAATAACTTTTTACAAAAACTGCATTTTTTAACTGAATAAGGTAAATTTGAAAAATATTATTGTAGATATCTTCCACTTTTCATCCATATCAGATATATTTGGTGTGTTTTTCCTCCTTAACAAATGTAGTTATTCATTGTACTTTAAATGTTCATTAAAATGTAATAAAATTAATGTTATTACTAATCATTCAATTAATGAGTCACTTTAGTCCTTTTAGGGTGGGTCTAGAATTGGGGATAAATTTTTTTTTACATAATACAAGAAAGTATTTTCAAAATCTTCTCCAGAACTGCAAGATCATGTTTTCTACATTAGTAATGTTCATGTATCTCTGTTGTGTGGATTCAAATTCAGTGAAGTGGGGCGAGGCTGAAATCATACTATATAACGTCAAATTTTTCATGGGAGTAAAATAGGGTAAGTAAGCCTCGACTTCAATCCCCAACAACTACTATATCTGTTTACATTTGAATATTGTTCAGAACATGACACAGCCTCTCTTTAAGAGCAAGGAAACTGAGATGGGTGTTGTGACGATGATACACTCTTGATACTGTGATAAGAAACTCTTTGGTCATGAAGTGGGAATCAAAGCATTTCTGTTAATAATCTGTTTTACAGAGAATAGGATTTACTATGAGGCAATGCTGGAGGTGTTGGGTGAGAATGAGACCCTTGGTAGGGCCGTGCATCTGTTCCAGGTCCGCAGTCCTGATCAGAATCCAGAACCACCCCCTCCCATGGACGTCTGGGTGGTCGCCAAATCTCCTCATACTGTGTCCCTGAACTGGACTAAGCCTGACTGGGAGGAGGGCATCCGCTACTACACCGTGTGCTACCACAGGAGCAACGACGATCGAAAGATCATGTATGAGAGGAGGTATGTCTTAAAAATATTGTAGGTGTTCATCGAACTATATCTCAGCTTAAAAATATTGTAGGTGTTCATCGAACTATATCTCAGCTTAAAAATATTGTAGGTGTTCATCGAACTATATCTCAGCTTAAAAATATTGTAGGTGTTCATCAGACTAAATCTCAGCTTGAAAATATTACTAGAATATTGGCTTGTAGATAAGTTTTGATTTATGTAACTTTTTATAACAGAGATAAATTAGCAATCACACTTTCAGACTTGGTTTAAGTTTCAAATACAAAATAGTTTGACTTGTCTACTTTATACACTTGATTGTTTGGGACATTCATTTTTAACAGTGATACCCAGAACCACACCCTCCAGGACCTTTCTCCATACACAATGTATACCATTTCTGTCCGCTCCCACTCACCACAGACCACCGGGCCATTCAGTACCACCCAGTTCATCACAACACTGGAGGATGGTAAGGTGTAGGCAGATCACTTTCTAAAGCAGTAATACTCCCTCTCGTGTAATTTCAATTCTGTCAAGAAGATTATTAGATACTGATATTTGAAACAAAGATTCCTGAAGGCACAAGGGTGTGTCATAACCCAGTACCAAAAACATTTAGACAAGGCCAAGGACACTGGGACATAAAGTTAAAAAAGTCGTGTACAAATCAAATCTTTGTTAAAAGCTGATCTTCATTCTTGACACAAAGATGTTTATTACTAAATCAATCATGAGTGGGAGAAAAATTCATTTTCTGAAAAATGTTTACAAAGGAACCTTAAATAATTGTATTTGAAACATGTGCTTGTCAAATGACCATGGGTCAAAACTGTGTAGTTCAAGTCACTGAGTAAAATTCCAGACTTCTTGTCCAGGCTATATAATGTAGATTCTGAAACATTACACTCCTAGTGTACTTGACCAATAGGAAATTATTAACTTGTTGTGTTTGTCTCGACTTTCAATCAAGATCATTCAAGAAAAGTTCAAAGTCAAAGACATTAGACTTGTGGTTTGTTCCACAAGTGTAACACATCATTGTGAGTTTTCAGTGACGTAATGCATCCAATAAAGTGTAACACATTGTGAGTTTTCAGCTGTCCAGTTTCAAACAATAGACATATAATGTTCGTAAGAAAAAGAACCCAATGTATTTTGGTCCAATTTTTACTTGAGTCTGGAACACATCCACAGACTCAACATTTAAGTATCCCTGTGTCCTAAATGAATTTTAACCATCCTTGCATGCCCAGTTTGTGGAATTTCAAACTAACAAGATTCTTAATTTCATGAAAATCATCAGAGGTTTTTTTTAAAGTGAAAACAATAGTGTGCATTGAATGTTGTACTTGTATATGTATCAGCTTTAAATGATGGAGAATATGAGGATAGATACATGTATTTAAAACCAGACTGTTTTCTATATAGTCCCCAGTTCCCCAGAGGATGTCACCCTGTACGCTATAAGTGAGGACGAGGTTAAACTGATGTGGAACCCTCCCACCAAGAGGAACGGCATCATCATGTTCTACATTATACAGTACCACCCTCATCAGAATGACCCTGACTTTCTCTGGAGCTCCATGCACAGTAATGGTCAGTCACAAAAGTCAAAAGATCAGAAAAATATTAACTGCCACGTAATGCATCAATGTAAATATGGATTTGAAAAAAATTAAATGACATAGAATGTGTCATTGTACATTATGTATCACAGAGGGATGATTTGTCACTATGAGATAATTCATAATTTATCAGTGTCAGATAATGAATACTACATTAAAGCTGTATGACCCGATGTTCATGTATTATTTTTGTACATAAATACTTTAAAGCAGATTCATTACTTTATAAAGTTATTAACTTTCCCTTAATTACATGCTTGAAAACATCTGCATGTGAAAGAAAACAGTGCGAATATTATTTAGAAAGTAAATATGGTGGCTACATATATAAATCATCCCAGAATAGACGTCTATAAATAGACCCACGCGCGTCAGGGGAATCCCAACATGATGTAATAACTCGTACGCAACTGTCTAGTTTTAAGGCTGAAAGAGCTTAAAACAACGAATTACTAAGAGGTATTTGATATTTTTATTTCTATTAAACTTATGGTACAGTACTGTTATAACAAAATACACATCTTTACACAGATAAGACCACCGATGATCTGAAAGTTTGAACTGGTCACGTGACTGTCACTTGAAATGACAGAGTGACGCGGTTATTTGTAAACATCGATTTAAAATCAAATTATTTGGGTTAAAACAGGTGAAATAATATATGATATGTCGTACAGTCTCATAACTACATACGTGCGATGATTTAATAGCGTTTTTACGAGATGGAAAAAAATTATTGTAATTCGGACCATACAGCTTTAACTCACTGTCAGATAATGAATACTACATGAACTCACTGTCAGATAATGAATACTATACATGAACTCACTGTCAGATAATGAATACTACATTAACTCACTGTCAGATAATGAATACTATACATTAACTCACTGTCAGATAATGAATACTATACATGAACTCACTGTCAGATAATGAATACTACATTAACTCACTGTCAGATAATGAATACTACATTTACTCACTGTCAGATAATGAATACTATACATTAACTCACTGTCAGATAATGAATACTATACATTAACTCACTGTCAGATAATGAATACTACATTAACTCACTGTCAGATAATGAATACTAGAGTAACTCACTGTCAGATAATGAATACTACATGAACTCACTGTCAGATAATGAATACTAGAGTAACTCACTGTCAGATAATGAATACTGCATTAACTCACTGTCAGATAATGAATACTATACATTAACTCACTGTCAGATAATGAATACTATACATTAACTCACTGTCAGATAATGAATACTATACATTAACTCACTGTCAGATAATGCATACTATACATTAACTCACTGTCAGATAATGAATACTACATTAACTCACTGTCAGATAATGAATACTATACATTAACTCACTGTCAGATAATGAATACTATACATTAACTCACTGTCAGATAATGAATACTATACATTAACTCACTGTCAGATAATGAATACTACATTAACTCACTGTCAGATAATGAATACTACATTAACTCACTGTCAGATAATGAATACTACATTAACTCACTGTCAGATAATGAATACTGCATTAACTCACTGTCAGATAATGAATACTATACATTAACTCACTGTCAGATAATGAATACTACATGAACTCACTGTCAGATAATGAATACTACATTAACTCACTGTCAGATAATGAATACTGCATTAACTCACTGTCAGATAATGAATACTGCATTAACTCACTGTCAGATAATGAATACTGCATTAACTCACTGTCAGATAATGAATACTACATTAACTCACTGTCAGATAATGAATACTGCATTAACTCACTGTCAGATAATGAATACTACATTAACTCACTGTCAGATAATGAATACTTAACTCACTGTCAGATAATGAATACTACATGAACTCACTGTCAGATAATGAATACTATACATTAACTCACTGTCAGATAATGAATACTACATGAACTCACTGTCAGATAATGAATACTACATTAACTCACTGTCAGATAATGAATACTATACATTAACTCACTGTCAGATAATGAATACTGCATTAACTCACTGTCAGATAATGAATACTATACATTAACTCACTGTCAGATAATGAATACTACATTAACTCACTGTCAGATAATGAATACTACATTAACTCACTGTCAGATAATGAATACTTCATTAACTCACTGTCAGATAATGAATACTATACATTAACTCACTGTCAGATAATGAATACTACATTAACTCACTGTCAGATAATGAATACCACATTAACTCACTGTCAGATAATGAATACTTCATTAACTCACTGTCAGATAATGAATACTATACATTAACTCACTGTCAGATAATGAATACTACATTAACTCACTGTCAGATAATGAATACTAGAGTAACGGTCACATGATGTATGAAATATGACTACAGTGACTTGTAGAATTTAGAACATGTTAATAGAAACTATGTAATAATGACTTTCTCCTTTCATTAAACAGGCACAAAGACACAAGCTGTACTAAGGGATTTGACTGGTACTGTGTACTACTTCAAATTAAGTGCTTGTACTACAGCTGGTCAAGGACCCCCCTCTAATGTGGTGAAGGTGGTGCTCAGTCCCTGTGTCACGCCCTGTGAAGATCGCAACTCAACTCCTCCTGTCTGTAAGCTGATCATTGTTATTACACCTGTCATAGATGGGTCATACTGTGTTATGGTGTGTCTGTCTTTCCATCTGTAATAGATGGGTCATACCGTGTTATGGTGTGTCTGTCTTTCTGTCTGTAATAGATGGATCGTACCATGGTCTGGTGTGTCTGTCTTTCCGTCTGTAATAGATGGATCGTACCATGGTCTGGTGTGTCTGTCTTTCTGTCTGTAATAGATGGGTCATACCGTGTTATGGTGTGTCTGTCTTTCTGTCTGTAATAGATGGATCGTACCATGATCTGGTGTGTCTGTCTTTCTGTCTGTAATAGATGGATCGTACCATGGTCTGGTGTGTCTGTCTTTCCGTCTGTAATAGCACCCGTGGGTCAGATAGAAATGAAACTTACAAGAGTAGGATCATCAAACTTGTACACATTTTCCCAGTGAGAAAAAAAGATTGACAGAAGGGCCACGATTAGTCATGTTATACAATTATATATTTAGATAGTTCAGATTCAGGTTGGTCAGTTCAGAGGTGAATAGGCACAATGGGAGATCAAAGTTTTATGTGGAACATGCAGGTAATTAATTAAATCAAATTCTTTTCAATTAAGTAGGAGGGCCACACTAAATCATAACAAAATGCAATCAAGTAGTGTAGATTCAAGTTTTTTTTCTCCTTCAATTCATTAACCCTGAGGTTAGGGTGGATCAGATTTAACATAATGCATGTATACAAGAAAGAAAATCTTTTAAAAGGTCTTCCTCTCCAAGACATCAAGGTCATGTGAGTCATATACTGAGGCATCCCCATGTTGTGTGTTTCAAGTTTGGTTATGTCGTGACCCTTTGGGGCTAGCTTTGAGTACAATATGGGGTCAAAATTTTCCTGTGAATACTGTTGAAAATCACAAATTTAAAGCTGAACAACAGCTAGACCATTTTGACTTAGTTGAGCAATGTGGCCCATGGGCCTCTTGTTTAACCAAATAACGATTCATTTGGATGGTAATCCTGTAATTGATTACTGCTACTTGACTAAATATGTTGCACAGGCATGATATGCAATGTGAGTGTTGTTCTTATTGTCATATGTATTGGACACATTGTAAAATATTCTATTTTTTTCTGACATACAAAACACTGTGTGTTGCCCTACTTGTTTTTTGTGTCAAGATTAAGTCCAGGTCACATTCTTTTCATGTCAGAGAACTTCAAAATTCAATCAGAGCAGACATTAGTGGCATCTATTACTGTCATATACACTGTAGCATGGTTGCAACTAATTGTATTTATCATACCTGTAGTGACCTTGTACATCAAAAGGTTTATACAGACTCTGCCTACTGCTTTATCCTGTTATTTGATCGAATATGTTTGAAATAAATCATATCATTCTACTGAATTTGTGACATACTTTTTCTTAATGTACAGTATAAACATTACATATAAATATTTTTCTGTCTTTTTACAAAGCAATGAATTTCATGGCAAATTTAAGAAGATATACATATTTTCTAAATTTTGCATATTGGTTAAATATTTCTATTTTAATTGATAGTGCTTAAATTGTGTTTGTCATATAAGAACACTTGTGATTTTAATTATGTTGTATAGGAACACTAATTATGTAATAATGTTATATAGGAACACTAGTGATGTAATAATGTTATATAGGAATACTAGTGATGTAATAATGTTACATAGGAACACTAGTGATGTAATAATATCATATAGGAACACTAGTGATGTAATAATGTTATATAGGAACACTAGTGATGTAATAATGTTATATAGGAACACTAGTGATGTAATAATGTTGTATAGGAACACTAGTGATGTAATAATGTTGTATAGGAACACTAGTGATGTAATAATGTTGTATAGGAACACTAGTGATGTAATAATGTTATATAGGAACACTAGTGATGTAATAATGTTATATAGGAACACTAGTGATGTAATAATGTTATATAGGAACACTAGTGATGTAATAATATCATATAGGAACACTAGTGATGTAATAATGTTACCTAGGAACACTAGTGATGTAATAATGTCATATAGGAACACTAGTGATGTAATAATGTTGTATGGGAATACTAGTGATGTAATAATGTTACATATGAACACTAGTGATGTAATAATGTTACATAGGAATACTAGTGATGTAATAATGTCATATATGAACACTAGTGATGCAATAATGTTATATAGGAATACTAGTGATGTAATAATGTTACATATGAACACTAGTGATGTAATAATGTTACATAGGAATACTAGTGATGTAATAATGTCATATATGAACACTAGTGATGTAATAATGTCATATATGAACACTAGTGATGCAATAATGTTACATAGGAATACTAGTGATGTAATAATGTTACATATGAACACTAGTGATGTAATAATGTTACATAGGAATACTAGTGATGTAATAATGTCATATATGAACACTAGTGATGTAATAATGTCATATATGAACACTAGTGATGTAATAATGTTATATAGGAACACTAGTGATGTAATAATATCATATAGGAACACTAGTGATGTAATAATGTTACCTAGGAACACTAGTGATGTAATAATGTCATATAGGAACACTAGTGATGTAATAATGTTGTATGGGAATATTAGTGATGTAATAATGTTACATAGGAACACTAGTGATGTAATAATGTTATATAGGAACACTAGTGATGTAATAATGTTGTATAGGAACACTAGTGATGTGATAATGTTATATAGGAACACTAGTGATGTAATAATGTTATATAGGAACACTAGTGATGTGATAATGTTATATAGGAACACTAGTGATGTAATAATGTCATATAGGAACACTAGTGATGTAATAATGTTACCTAGGAACACTAGTGATGTAATAATATCATATAGGAACACTAGTGATGTAATAATGTTACCTAGGAACACTAGTGATGTAATAATGTCATATAGGAACACTAGTGATGTAATAATGTTGTATGGGAATATTAGTGATGTAATAATGTTGTATAAGAATACTAGTGATGTAATAATGTTATATAGGAACACAAGTGATGTAATAATGTTATATAGGAACACTAGTGATGTAATAATGTTACATATGAACACTAGTGATGTAATAATGTTATATAGGAACACTAGTGATGTAATAATGTTATATAGGAACACTAGTGATGTAATAATGTTACATAGGAACACTAGTGATATAATAATGTTATATAGGAACACTAGTGATGTAATAATGTTACATATGAACACTAGTGATGTAATAATGTTATATAGGAACACTAGTGATGTAATAATGTTGTATAGGAATACTAGTGATGTAATAATGTTACATAGGAACACTAGTGATGTAATAATGTTATATAGGAACACTAGTGATGTAATAATGTTATATAGGAACACTAGTGATGTAATAATGTTGTATAGGAATACTAGTGATGTAATAATGTCATATAGGAACACTAGTGATGTAATAATGTTGTATAGGAACACTAGTGATGTAATGATGTGCATGATGAGGTGAATGTCGTTAAGCTTATAGTCATTATGAGTGCTTGTTATCTGTTATATCTGTGTGATATCTGTATTCACTAAGATTAATGTGATGATTTTTGTACTGTGATATAATCACATGTAAGGGTTATTAAACATTGGCTGAGCTTACAGAGTAACAGGAGGCGCTCTGGGACCACAATTACAGATGTGCTCTGTATACATGTATGTACTGTGTATATATACTCATTCACAGATGTGCTCTGTATACATGTATGTACTGTGTATATATACTCATTCACAGATGTGCTCTGTATACATGTATGTACTGTGTATATATACTCATTCACAGATGTGCTCTGTATACATGTATGTACTGTGTATATATACTCATTCACAGATGTGCTCTGTATACATGTATGTACTGTGTATATATACTCATTCACAGATGTGCTCTGTATACATGTATGTACTGTGTATATATACTCATTCACAGATGTGCTCTGTATACATGTATGTACTGTCTATATATACTCAATTACAGATGTGCTCTGTATACATGTATGTACTGTCTATATATACTCATTCACAAGTAGCTGATCAAAACAGGTACATGGAATGTAGCGTTCCACAGGATTTAGATTCTTGAGATGGAACTGCTATACCATGGATCTTCAATACTTTAACTATCTATCTATGTGTATGTTATTATTCCTTTGATAGCTACCTTGACTGGGGGATCTGATGATTTTCTGAGTGACCAGAGACTTGGGATAGTGATTGGCTGTGCCATTGGACTGACCAGTATCATCATCTGCATCATGGTCATTGTTCTTAGACAAAGGTTAGTGGACTCAACTGTAATATGTACAGTATTTGTGTTAATTGGGTGTTAATTAAGTATATACAGGTAAACTTCGGTATCTCAAACAATGACATGTCGAATACCACAGATGTCTCGAAGTGAGTCGACAACCCTGGCCAGTTTTTCTATATTTATATGAATTGTCTTATTGAACACCTCTTCCCTCGTTGCCCGGAACAATTTTTATATGGATTAAAAATTTACTAAATAACTTACAATTCTTCTTAGTTTCATCCCGGGCGACGATGGAAGAGGGGTTAAAATATCAGTTGAAAGATTCTAACAAAATCGCCATCATGACGTAATTTGCATTGATCAAATGCACACTTCGTGGCAGTTGAAGAGGAAACGTGAATCATTTGGGTAGTAAATATATTTTCAAATGATATATGGTTATTTATTTAAACAGTTGGATATTTATTAAAATCATCATAATAATAAAAATCCAGGTAAATTTAAGCCAATCTTACAAACCGGATGTCATTTTTGTTGTTATGGCTATAGTGTAAACAGAACGGTGTATAAATAGCACCAACCGACGATTCGTGAGAATTCATGTTACATACCAGGCAAACTACATTTAAATAGTTTATATAATGATGGATGATTCTTTTAATAAACAATATATTCCTTGGAAGATTCAAGCATTATTTTTTAACATTCACACTCATTTGATTAAACAGAAAACAGCATGGTAAATTACATGTAACACCAACAGCAGACAACAATAATTTTACCTATAAGCCAAGATTCACCTCGGCACGTACGCACATCAGTGATGTATTTATAGTGCAAGTAAAAAATTTGATATTTTTAAGAAGACAACAATTTATTTGTCAGAAAGTATACGATGGTAATTAACGCACAGTATCTATAAATACATACAACGCGTACTGTATGTCATGACAGTCCGTGCGGTACAGAGTGGTGCAAAATTCATCTGATGTTTGGGCAATTTTGGGGGGGGGGGGGGGGGGGGGTGTCGGTTAAGTGTTTTACTATATCTGCAATGGTTGCAAAAATATTTCGTTATTTGGGGAATACTAGTTCACTTTTATTTTTGAAAACACAATACAAAACAAACAAAAAAAGTTTGTGTAGTTAAGATAGGGATTAATATACATTTCTTGCAAGGCACTCTTTACTTGCATTAGTCCTAGAAGAAATTAAAAATATGTTACTCATTAAAATTATTTATTAGATGGTATAATTATGATGCATGGAAGATAATTTGCTATATGTGTTACTCGTATTACTACATGTATTTTAATTTACAATGATTGAAATAGATTATAGACACGTAGATCGTTTTTTTTTTTTTTTTTTAAAGGGGGGGGGGTTGACTTCTCAAAAACATATTGACAAACACAAAAATAGGGATTTTGGTATCATTGGAGTGGGTTGATTATATGTATCCAATGTATCACTTACAATTACATTTCATTTATCTTTCTCAACTACTATAAAATGCAGCCCAAAGGGAGGGGGGGGGGGGGGGTATATACATACACAGATATAATATCAAGACTCACAATATTGAGCATTCCGTCAAAATTTTGTATTTTTCCATTCAAGATAAATATACGATTGATGTATGTATATACTTGCATAATGAGAAAATGCAGTTTATATTTAAATGGTTTTATTTATTCATATGGAGGGGGATTAGCAAGTCTTAAGTTTTATTTCTTGTATAAACTATCGAATGATTTTTAGCTCACCTGAACTGAAAGCTCAAGTGAGCTTTTCTGATCGCCTGTTGTCTGTGTTTCTGTAAACTTTTTACATTTTCAACTTCTTCTCCAGAACCACTAGGCGAATTTAAACCAAACTTGGCCAAAAGCATCCTTGGGTGAAGGGCTTTCAAGTTTATTCAAATGAAGGGCCATGCCCCTTTCAAAGGGGAGATAATCACAAAAATGCAAAAATAGGGTGGGGTCATTTAAAAATCTTCTTCTCAAGAACCACTGAGCCAGAAAAGCTGAAATTTGCATGAAAGCTTCCTGACATAGTACAGATTCAAGTTTGTTAAAATCATGGCCCCCAGGGGTTAAATAGGGTCACAATAGGGGATCAAAGTTTTACATACAAATATATAGGAAAAAATCTTTTAAAATCTTCTTCTCAAGAACCACTGGGCCAGAAAAGATGAAATTTACATGAAAGCTTCCTGACATAGTGCAGATTCAAGTTTGATAATATCATGGCCCCCGGGGGTTGGATGGGGCCACAATAGGGGATCAAAGTTTTACATACAAATAAATAGGAAAACTCTTCTTTTCAAGAACCACTAAGCCAGAAAAGCTGAAATTTACATGAAAGCTTCCCGACATAGTACAGATTCAAGTTTGTTAAAATCATGGCCCCCAGGGGTTGGATGGGGTCACAATAGGGGATCAAAGTTTTACATACAAATATATAGGAAAAAATCTTTTAAAATCTTCTTCTCAAGAACCACTGAGCCAGAAAAGCTGAAATTTACATGAAAGCTTCCTGACATAGTGCAAATTCAAATTTGATAAAATCATGGCCCCAGGGGGTTGGATGGGGCCACAATAGCGGATCAAAGTTTTACGTACAAATATATAGGAAAAATCTTTTCAAAAACCACTGGGCCAGAAAAGCTGAAATTTACCTGAAAGCTTCCTGGCATAATGCAGATTCAAGTTTGTTAAAATCATGGCCCTCGGGGGTTGGATGGGGCCACAATAGGGGATCAATTTTTACATTCAAATATATAGGAAAAATCTTCTTCTCAAGAACCACTGAGCCAGAAAAGCTGAAATTTGCATGAAAGCTTCCCGACATAGTACAGATTCAAGTTTGTTAAAATCATGGCCCCCAGGGGTTGGATGGGGTCACAATAGGGGATCAAAGTTTTACATACAAATATATAGGAAAAAATCTTTTAAAATCTTCTCAAGAACCACTGGGCCAGAAAAGCTGAAATTTACATGAAATCTTCCTGACATAGTGCAGATTCAAGTTTGATAATATCATGGCCCCTGGGGGTTGGATGGGGCCACAATAGGGGATCAAAGATTTACATACAAATAAATAGGAAAACTCTTCTTTTCAAGAACCACTGAGCCAGAAAAGCTGAAATTTACATGAAAGCTTCCCGACATAGTACAGATTCAAGTTTGTTAAAATCATGGCCCCCAGGGTTGGATGGGGTCACAATAGGGGATCAAAGTTTTACATACAAATATATAGGAAAAATCTTTTCAAAAACCACTGGGCCAGAAAAGCTGAAATTTACATGAAAGCTTCCTGGCATAATGCAGATTCAATTATGTTAAAATCATGGCCCTTGGGGATTGGATGGGGCCACAATAGGGGATCAATTTTTACATTCAAATATATAGGAAAAATCTTTAAAAATCTTCTTCTCAAGAACCACTGAGCCAGAAAAGTTGAGATTTACATGAAAGCTTCCTGACATAGTGCAGATTCAAGTTTGTTCAAATCATGGGCCCCGAGGATAGGATGGGGCCACAATGAGGGATCAAAGTTTTACATACAAATATATAGGGAAAATCTTTAAAAAAATTCTTCTCAAACACTACTGGGCCAGGAAAGTAGAAATTTACATGAAAACTTTCTGACATAATGCAGATTCAGGTTTATGAAAATCATGCCCCCTGGGGGGTAAGATGAGGCAACAACAGGGGATCAAAGTTTTACATAGAAATCTATACGGAAAATCATTAAAATCTTCTTTAAAAAAATTACTGGGCCAGAAAAGTTTACATTCACATGAAAGCTTCCTGACATAGTCCACATTCCAATTTTGAAAAAATCATGCCCCCCCCCCCCCCCCCCCCCCCCCCCCCCCCCCCAATAAGGATCAAAGTTTTACATGCGAATATATAGGAAAAATCTTTTCAAAAACCACTGAAAAATAAATATTAGCCAAGGTGACTCAGGTGAGCGATGTTCTGCCACAGCTCTCTGTTTCGTCAGTAAAAAAAAAAGCCCAGCAGTTTTACCTCTTTATTCATGTAGCAGTAATTACGGTAACAAATTCTGCTCACACATATATCAGAATAGTTGACTCAATAAATTCAGAATTTCACATTTACTTTAGAAAAAATAGAATTTTAGAAAATATATAATTCAAATAGCATAAAAATAAATAGAATGAACATACATCGCTGCCCCTCTATACCACAAGATCGATGGAAAGCGTCCCAGACGCTGTGTTGGGAAAAATGACTCCCTGAGTCTGTCCTCGGTGCACGAGAAAAAATGTCTGAATGTTCAAACCGGATGTAATCACTATTAACTAAATAAAAATCGTTTTCCGGACGACCCAATGAATTCCGGTGGCGTCACATTTAAGTGATGTGGCCCATGGGCCTCTTGTTGTAGTTTATAACAACTTATAAGAGGGTTTCTTTGGGCAAAAGTGAATACAATGACACTGAATTGTGTCAACCAAGTGTTGGGGTGTACCAGCATTAAATGGCTCAGTTGTACAGTCACATTGACAATTTTTTTTGTCGAGAAGTCCATGCCTGAGTGGTGAGTGAGAGTGTGTGAATATGCACTTGAGAAACGGTCTTTTTGAGGCATGGCATAATATATTTATATAAGAGAGAGAGAGAGAGAAGTATTTTGACTTTTATATATTACATATATGTACAATATGTTTGTCATGTTTTGTTTAAATTGTTTATTTTACGTCCCTTCGAGAACTTTTCACTCAAATTGAGACGTCACCAGCTGTATGTGAAGTACCACATATTAAAACCTCTGCTTAGCACTCAAGGCAGTAGCATTGAATTTTTTTAACGTGCCAACGCCTATCGTGACACAGGGCCTCCTTTTTTTGAAAAGCTGAAGATAACGAATAGTAATCATTTTGCATAATTCCTATAAAGAATACAAAATAAAGAGTAAGGCAGACACGGACACCCCTGGACAGACTCGAGTTGGCATCAGGTGCCCATCTGAAAGACCCATGATTCTCGCTTTTGTCAAAGAGCACATGTATATCTAGGTCTCAGGTTCGACGCGGCCATGGCATCAGCGGGGTTTGAACTCACTACTTCCTGGTTACGGAGCGAATGCTCTACCACTGATCTCCGCGACTGTTTCATAATTATCTCCCCTTTGAAGTTGTGTTTCTAGTTTCTCAGAAACACTGCGTTTTTTCCTGAGTATACCTATAAAATGACATTTTGCTGCAAATACCACGCATATAATATTGAGAGTCTACATTTTTGATGTTTTATCATCAAAGCTCATGGAATATTGCGTATGCCAATTAAAAACAAATACTGATGAATTCCACTAGCTGTGTTCCGACTCGTGAAAAATTACATTGGTGATAACCCAAACTTCGTATAAAATTCAGTGATTTGAATATGATTTGAATTTGTCATTTTTTTTTTTTTGAATGCACGCAAGACTCTAACACAAATATCAACACAATTTTTCTTAAATCTGCCACAATAAAGAAATTTGGAGAGAGAAATAAGAAATCGCTGTTACCGGTAATAGTTTCTTTGATTTGGTGTTTGGACCATTATATTTCTGCACCGGAAAAGCTTTCCACAAATGCCTGCAGTTTTTACCCCTGTGCGGCATATATGATGTGGTTTCAATTCCCATTTATTACCCATTCAAATCAGTACAAAAACCAATAACTTCACATTTATAAAAAAAATTAATACTTCTATGTGTGATACAGTTTTTTATTTTCCTACTCAGAACATCGCTTGGGGAGGACTCTCATATATTACATCAAAATTAACATCAAAGTTGATGACATCGTCAGTTTAACATAGAGTTTTCCGTTGAATATATTACAGCTGCTATGGTAGATAAAGAATAACAATGGTCATGTTCATAAATGGCACATTCTCAAATACCAGATTTAGTATTTTGGTGAATTTTCTTCACAGGGCAGATTTTGGCTAAAATCGTACCTTAATTGTTCTTTGGTAGCTTTATCTAATTATGCAGGTTGGGTGGTGATAATGAAATGCTCACTCATACGTAAGATGACACGATAATTAAACAAGCAGTGCGGGGACGATTACTGAATTTGTCATAATACACATTTACACATTACAGATCAGAGTAAACACTGAACACACCAAAGTGATATGAAAATCAAGTAATTAGACAAAGATCTTATTGTTAGTATGAATAATTCAAAACATACATCATGTCAGATAAGCAATCTAACGAAGGAGCCGGAATCCAACCCGGGGGAATAGTTGAATTATTTGGCAGTGGTGTAAAAAGGAAACTTAAAATTGATAAATTTAAATCGAAACAAAGTCCCAGGCTCTAACAGAAGTTAAAAAAAAAAAAAAGGCACAGAATCCAAGGCAGCGATATTTCCCGTTTTCGTCTTCATCATTATTACACTGATCGGCTTGTCATTTACAAAGCGTAACACAAATCCGGGTATCAAAAATACTGAACGTGATAACGGTGATTATCGCTATGAAAAACGACTGAAATTCGTAAAATGTAAGTGTTGCATTAACAAATAAAGTAACAGATATACAGTATACATTTTGTACATGCAAACTTATTTCAAAAATCCCAAACTTCAAACTAAAACTTTTAAAAGGTAAGTTAATTTACCTGTCAAATAGAACATGCAACATAAAACATTACATAGTATTGGTGTCAAATTCATTAACTTCGATTTCTCAAACCCTCGGATATCTCAAAGTTTTTCTTCAGTCCTAACAAGTTCGAGATATCGAAGTTTACCTGTACTTACGACTATAATATGTACAGTATTGGTTTTAATTGGGTGTTAATTAAGTATATACATATTCTATATCCCTTGTGATTTTGATATGACATTCTTACTGCAGTGCTTTCATCAAATCTTAGAATTGATGCATAGGGCATATTGAATTAGAAATATGCAACATATAAATATTACAAAATTATTGACATTTCAAAGTCAGTATGATGCTTTAGCTTCCTGAGATGAATAAATTGTACTTTGAGAATAGATAAAGCATCATTCTGAATAAGAGAATGTCAATGATAGTTTTGTGATTTGATTTGATGAATCAAAACTGGTTACTGGAGGTCAGTCATCTTTGTTTATAACTGGAATGCAAGACCTAGTTGAAATTATTTAAAACATTGAAGCCAGCTACTGAAGCCTATACCAAGCAATAACTAATCAGCACCTGTCGCTGTAGCTCAGTGAGAGAGCGTTCGCTTCGTAACTGGGAAGTCACAAGTTCGAGCCCCACCTGTGCATTGGCTGCGTCAAACCTATGATGTAAACATAGGTAGTGATTGCTCCATTGCTAAACGCTCGGCATTTAGAAGTGAGCTTCACAGGTCTTTTAGATATGACCTTAGAAAGGGAGGTCCCATGTCGCAGCAGGCGTTGACAGGATAAAGAACCCCTCACTAAATTAGTGGTGCTTCACCTACATTCTCCATGGGACATAAAACAAACAATTAATTAACCTATAATCAGCCATCTTTCTTTCCAGCCAGAGTACAAGACTTTGTTGAAAGTGATTAGTCTAGAGATGCAAATTTTTCATTGAGCAAACAAAAAGTGATGATTTAAAATTATATCAAATCACAATTTACAATTTAGTTTTGGTCTGATGTTCGAAATATCAAATGATATATTAACCTCAAAGACTTGTGGAGATAAACATAATATTCTGCTTTTTAGCTCACCTGAGCCGAAGGCTCAATTAGGGATCAGCTTTTCTGATCGAAAGTTGTCTGTCATCATTGTTGTCGTCGTAAACTTTTCACATTTTCATCTTCTCCAGAACCACTGGGCCAATTTCAACCAAACTTGGCACAAAGCATTCTTTGGTGAAGGGGATATAAGTTTGTTTAAATTAAGGGCCACACCCTTCTCTAAGGGGAGATAATAGTGAAAATACATTAATAACTTTTAAAAATCTTCTTCTCCATAACCACTGGGTCAATTTCAACCATACTTGGCACAAAGCATCCTTGGGTGAAGGGGATTGAAGTTTGTTCAAATGAAGGGTCACACTCTTCTCCAAGGGGAGATAATAGAGAAATAGTGAAAATACATCAATAACTTTCAAAAATCTTCTTCTCCAGAATCACTGGGCCAATTTCAACCATACTTGGCACAAAGCATCCTTGGGTGAAGGGGATCGAAGTTTGTTCAAATGAAGGGTCATGCCCTATTCCAAGGGTAGATAATAGCAAAGTAGTAAAAATACATTACCAACATTTAAAACTCTTCTCCAGAACCATTGGTCCAATTTCAAGCATACTTGGCACAAAGCGTCCTTGGGTGAAGAAGATTCAAGTTTGTTCAAATGAAGGGCCACACCGTATTCCAAGGGGAGATAATAGCAAAGTAGTAAAAATACATTACCAACATTTAAAACTCTTCTCCAGAACCATTGGTCCAATTTCAAGCATACTTGGCACAAAGCGTCCTTGGGTGAAGAAGATTCAAGTTTGTTCAAATGAAGGGCCACACCGTATTCCAAGGGGAGATAATAGCAAAGTAGTAAAAATACATTAACATTAGGGCTGCAACGGGTACCCGAAATAACCAAAAACCGCGGGTCGTGTTGTTCAGGTCGGGTTTGATCAGTTCCATTTTCCCGTATTTCGGTTCAGGTTTGGTTTTTCAAATAGAATCATAATGTCGCCAAAATCCTCAAAGGTGGCTGTATTTAGATCAATTGTTAAATGATGGCATTGTCGATAAAACTGTAAATAATAACAGTACATGTAAGATATGTTGGACACATTGAAAATACGCCACAGGAGCAATATAGTCAATGACAAAACATTGAAAGCATGGATGGAAACGAGTAGAAGTGACAATGCTGTTTCTAGTACGGTAACCATGGATGTCGAGTCTAAACCTCAGTCCAAGTCCCCGAGTAATTATTGTGACTAAATACATTATAAAGGTTTTTGATTTTAACTGTATATTAGATTCTTAAAATAGTTATATAGACCCGAACCGAAATACCTGAACCTGAAGTAAAAAATTTAGAACCGACCCGACCCGAAAATGTTTGGAACTGTGACAGCCTTAATTAACATCTTTTAAAAATCTTCTTCTCCTTAACCATTGGGCCAATTTCAACCAAATGTGGCACAAAGCATCCTTAGGTGAAAAAGATTCAAGTTTGTTTAAATGAAGGGCCACGTCCCTTTCCTAGGGAAGATAATTACAAAAATGCAAAAATATGGTGGGGTCATTTAAAAATCGTCCCAAGAACCACTGGACCAGAAGAGCTGAAATTTACATGACAGTTTCCTGACATAGTGCAGATTCAAGTTAAGTAAAACCATGATCCCTGGGATTAGGTTGGGGCCACAATAAAGGTTCAAAGTTTTACATGTGAATATATATGTAAAATCTTTGAAAATCTTCTCAAGAACCACTGGGCTAGGAAAGTACAAATTTACATGAAAGCTTACTGGCATAGTGCAGATTCAAGTTTGTTAAAATTATGGCCCCCAGGGGTAGGATAGGGCCACAATATGCGATCAAAATTTATATAAAAATATATAGGGAAAATCTTTAAAAATCTTCTTCTCAAGAACCATTGGGCCAAAGACTTTTACATTTACATGAAAGTTTCTTAACATAGTGCAGATTCTAATTTGTAAAATTCATGATCCCTGGAAGTAATATGGGCCAAGGTAACTCAGGTGAGCAATGTGGCCCTTGGGCCTCTTGTTTGGTTTGTTTCGTCTTGCTATTTACAATCACTTCCAGTTTTTTAACATTCTATTAACGTTGTGTTAGAATTTGTAAAGCACTTAGTTTGAATTTTGTATGATTTTGTAAATTGCCTTTTTATTATCCATTGCAGACATTATGCCAACCTTTACACTACAAGGACAGCCACCAATCCAAGTCTTGGGTACCGCTACCAAAAGCAAGGCTACCAGGTGTCAGAACGTCGCAGACTTATGCAGATGGAAGGACAAAACAAAGTAAGACTCGCAAACTAAATTCAGGCCCAGCTGCATGAAGGTTTGTTAACATTAACTGACAGTTAACTTGCCATTATCTTGAACATTTATATAGTGTTAACTTGAAGTTAACTTTCAGTTTCAAATTAACTAACTTTTATGCAACTGGATCCAGACTGCTGAAATGTAGATTAACAAGAATATTCAACAGCAGTAATCCATGTGACTCTTCATTAATTGTTTATCATATAAATTCATTGACAAGAATATTCAACAGCAGTAATCCATGCAACTCTACATTGTTTATCATATAAATTGTAGTTACAGTGAATTGAAAGAAGGGAGGCAATAATGTTTGATTGGGCCGCCTTGCTCAAACAAAGATCTTCATAATTTATCATAATTTAGGACAGATAGTTTAAAACTTAAACTCCAGTTATGACCTTGTATTGACTCTGACATTCAGACATGACATTGACTCTGACATTCAGACATAACCTTGCAATGACTATGACATGACCTTGCATTGACTCTAGACATTCAGACATGACCTTGACTCTGACATTCAAACATGGCCTTGTAATGACTCAGACATGACCTTACATTGATTCAGACATGACCTTGCAATGACTCTGACATTCAAACATGACCTTGTAATGACTCGGACATGACCTTGCATTGACTCGGACATTCAGAGTTTGATAAATTTTTAAACTAAAGCTGCTGGAATATAAGGGGAATAATAGCATACTGTATTCCTATATATCTACATTGTATATTATTCATCTAATTCTAATTTCAAAATCCACCTGATCGCAGGGGTCATGATTTAAATATCAATATTCAATATTTATAGAGAGCTTTGACTTTCCTGGTCAAACGGTTCTTGAGAATATTTTGTTAGGAGAAAAACCTAAAAGTGCAATTTTTCAATTATCTTCCCTTGGAAGTGTTTCCATTTCAAAAACTTCAATGCCTATACCCAAGGAGGCTTTTTGGCAAGTATTGTTGAAATTGAAAAGTGACTACTAAAGAAGTTTTTTTAAACAACATTAATAGACATATCATTTTAGTAAAAAAGCTAAAGTGAGCTTTCAGTTAAAATGGCTGAGGTCTAATAAAAAGTGAAAAGAACACTAGAGATTGTTTTTATGAAAAACAAATGTCTCCCCAGCTCCCCAAATTGGTAGTGCTCCAAATGAAACCTCCTCCCCTTAATGTAATGCATGGTATGGAAGATAAATCATGAGCAGGAACATAAACAATATGAACTCTGCTAAGCCACATAGGAGAAATGTTCACAAACTATTTTACACCCTCCACCCCTCAGATCCACTATAACTTTAAGGACAACAATTGGATCCTCTTATCCCTGCAAAATGCACATCTGTAAATGGCATTGAAGTATCATACAAAATTTCAAGTCTATTGGATAAGCCATATAGGAGGAGAAGCGTTCACAAGCTATTTTAACATCCTCCACCCCTCTTAGATCCACTATAACTTTTTGGAAAATAATTGGATCCTCCTTTCTCGACAATATGCAAATGCAGCTACAAATGGCAATGAAGCATTGTACAAAGTTTCAAATCTATCCGATAAGCTATATAGGAAAAGTGTTCACAAGCTATTTTACATCCTCCACCCCTCTTAGATCCACTATAACTTTTAGGAAAATAATTGGATCCTCCTGTCCCGACAATATGCACATCTACAAATGGCTATGAAGCATTGTACAAAGTTTCAAGTCTATCTGATAAGCCATATAGGAGGAGAAGCGTTAACAAGATTTTGTGACAGACAGACGGACGGAATGTCTCCCCCTGAAAGAGGGGAGACATAAATATGAATAAACTGTTGAGCACTTGATTTAGTTGTGTTCCCACACTTTCATTGTAGAGAAAACAAGAATGGAAAGTGGATCGATCAGGATATATACAATATTTTAAAATAAAAAACTAGAGAGAGAAATATATCTTTTGTTTTACTGCTTTGCAGGATTCTGGTTCAGTTGGTGTTTTTATGTCTGGTAATGGGGAAATCCTAGCCATGTCTTCTAAAAACAAAGATGCAGACAAACTCGCAGCAGAATCCGAGCAGGAGGTAACAGTGATGATTGTATAGATATCCTAAAATTAGATAGCCAATGCTTTTTTGAGTGTTATTCTTTCAAATTTAAATGAAAATATTCATACAAAACGTTAGAAATGCTACAGGATTTTAAACAAGAGTCTCATTAACCACATCTGTCACTTGAACAGTTGTATTTTAGTGAAACAATAAATCCCAATTATGGCCCCATCCCGTCAAAATTCAATATGCAAGCTAGGGTAGAGTGCTCATATAGTGTCCTGTTATGGAATTGTCACATTCTGCATAACTTATATTAGATCCCTTGTGATTCTCGAAAAGAAAACCTCCCAGAAATTCTTAATGTTAAATGAACAAGTAATGTATCACCCTGGATATGATCATTCTGTGGACATTTCTAAAATAGAATACCCATACATCACATTAATAATAACACGATTGTCATTTTGTGGACATTACTAAAATAGAATAACCATACTTCACATTAATAATAACACGATTGTCATTT
Organism: Ostrea edulis; assembly: GCF_947568905.1. Classification (NCBI taxonomy): domain Eukaryota; kingdom Metazoa; phylum Mollusca; class Bivalvia; order Ostreida; family Ostreidae; genus Ostrea; species Ostrea edulis. The sequence goes on from NC_079171.1 coordinate 17,130,496, forward strand.
TGTGGACATTACTGAAAGTTCAAAACATCTGAGCTGCAACTTGACTAGAGTCCCTCACTTCACATTAATAATAACACAATTTTTCTTTTACTTGTATACCATAATGATTGTATTATGGTGATGAGATCCAATAAATTGAAGTGAATTGACTACAATAATGATTCTACTGAAGCAAGGTCTTTTGGAAAGTATCAGAAATCTGTTTTAGGCTTTATAATAGAGAGACATTAGAGAGTAATTCATACTAGCAGGCAATGTTTCATCCTCCTCCACATATTTCAGTAATAACTCCAGTATTTATTTATTTCAAACACTTTTTAACCTCCAAGCAAGCACATGAATATGTAATTTTGGTGATTGAATAATTATTGTCTTGCAAGACAATAATTCTTCCTTATATATTTCTTTACACTAAAAGCGATTATATAATATACTGTAGTTTTAGTAGGTTTCTCTTGATTTTGTTTTAAAAAATGTTTTTATTAGTCATTAATATATATTCCTATGCCATTGAGGGTTGTCATCACTTTCACAGCTAATGCCCCCTTAAAAACTAGTGTTAGAAATATGAATTCCCTATTTTAACTTTGAGTTTGGAAAGACTAGAACCTCATATTGTTTATTAACTGATAGTGTATTGTGATGTTGAATAGAATGGGCAGAATTGTGATGTTGTTAGTAATATTTGTCAAGGTCATAATTATGTGATGGAGAAACATGAGAAGAAATAAACTTTGAGATTATGCAGTGATCCCCCGTTATAACGCCAACATTTGTACCTCGGCAATTTTGGCATTATAATGGGGGTGGCATTATATTGGGGGAGGGGGGTGTCAAGAAATCAAACAAATTTTATCTACTACATCAATGTGCTATTAGATTTCGGCGTGTCTGCCATACTCAGATTTGAAAAACAATATTGCATATTTGAACTCAGATGATTATCATTTACGTAACTTATTATCTGCTCCAAACTTTGATACCTGGAGGACTAACGGCGGATAGTTGGTTAAGCCTCTTCACTGAAATTTTCCTGCTGTTGATTGGTGATAATTAGCGGGGGTGATTATAAAGGTAATTTACCAAATCGTACCTGTAAATAGGTTGGCGGTATGCGGAGGATGGCGTTATAACAGGGTTTTACATAGCAAGGAAAACGGGACTTTGAACTTTTTTAGCGATCAGCGGGGTGGCATTATAATGGGGGGGGGGGGGGGGGGGGGGCAATATAGCAGGGGATCACTGTATATATTAAATAAAAACAGCAATATAGCGGGGGATCACTGTATATATTAAATAAAAACAGCATGTAATATAGCGGGGGGTCACTGTATATATTAAATAAAAACAGCATGTTTTCAAAGTTTGAATGTAGGAAATAATCTTTTCAAATATACACGTATTGGCTGATTAACTGAACATCCTTATTTTTAAGGACAAAATTGTAAGACTGATTCACAATGTCATATAAGCAGAATTTTAGCAAGGATTTAATTTTGTCATTATTAGCAAGAATGATGAGATCACTAAAATTGAATATATTTACATATATCAACAATTTATTCCATATCGGAATCTTTCCAGGAATTAGAAAGTATATAGATATAGATATATATATATACAGATATAGATATATATTATATTATTGACCACTGTTTGTATTCTTCACCTTTCATATACACCCATTTTTATGGAAAAATCTCTAAAATTTTGTCTCATTAAAAATTGCATTTGTATGGTATCGCTATTTACAAAGATGCTTTAATTTGCCGTTGTAGGCTGGAGAAAATGCCTGTCTGATGTGGCACCAGCGATGTTTGCATCATGCTGACGGAGATGGAAATAAGTCTTTATCCAATGACAGTGGAGCCAGCCTATCATGTGACATAAGGGGTGTATCTCCTGAATCTTCCAGTGAGCGACATGCTGATAGCACATGGGGCTCCATGTGGGGTAACCCTCTATCGGGAGAGAACTCCGGTGCTGTGTCTAATGTGTTACTTTGTCAAGATAGCAATCTTGTCATTGCCAGTGGAGACAAGCTGGATAATGTGTGTAGAAGTGATGAACTACTGAAGAAAATGTTACATGCTACATCAGTGAATCTGCAGTCACCAAACAGGGACATATCATGTAAGGTCTACACACCAAATCATCACAGAGCAGAAGAGTTCTATCCACCAAACCAGGAGGCCCCTCGTGATCCCTGCACACCAAATCAAGTGTCATCAACAGAGCTGTGCACAGAAAACCATGACACACCAAATCAAGTGTCATCAACAGAGCTGTGCACAGAAAACCATGACACACCAAATCAAGTGTCATCAACAGAGCTGTGCACAGAAAACCATGACACACCAAATCAGGTGTCATCAACAGAGCTGTGCACAGAAAACCATGACACATTAAAACAAGACACATCAGATAATGCCTCTTAGTTACAATCTGTTAAATTTGTGTCACAACCTAGAACATAGTGACATCTTTAATTAAACTTGGCTGTACAAAGCTAACTCTGCCAAACATGCAGGACTTAACATGTATATAATATACACCACAGGGTTAGTAATCAGGGCCCCATTGCATGAAGTTTAACTGACAGTTAACGTCTAGTTAACGCTATATAAATGTAAGAGTTAATGGGAAGTTAACTATTAAAGTTAACTAACTGCCATGGAACTTGTATAGCAACAATTATTAGTCATCCACTTTTGATAAATGAACTCAATCATTTTCAAAAAAATTAGATTTTTACCATTTAAATGTAGTAAATTCAGTTTTTCAAGATGGTATAAGTTTGACTAAAGATATTTTTAATTTTGCCCACTGAAACTTTTAAAGATTTCATTGGTTTTATAGCCAAGGGTGAAAAGTCTATTTCGACCAATATTTAGAAAACAACGTATCTACCTAATGAACATTAAATACCTCGCTCTGTGTCAGGTATAAACAATACCTCCAATTATTTGTGCCGAAGCCACAGACCAGGAAAGTCTTTGGTTCAGGAATCCAGTATTTTTGTGGTAGCTGCTAAAGTTATATTGTTGTGAACTGAGGTCGAGGCCACTGGTTCTGTCGGACCAAATGTTCCCATGATAGTGTATAATATATACCTCATGTCTTATTATGTAGTTTGTAGAAAGGCATTATCTGAGGTATTCCATTTTCAACAGAAAATCTACTGCTTCTGATGTATTTTTTATTATTATTGTCTTTGTTTTTTCTGCTCAGTATTCCTCAGTAACAGCTGATCAGTTTCTCGGAGTTTAGCAGTGTAATATCCCACATTACTTTTCACTTAATTTTACTTCTGGTTTTGAGCTATAATTGTTCACATTTACTGTTAAAAATGGCAAAAAATGAAAAGCTGATTTTTCTCAGGGATGATTGATTTAAAGAATTATAATTCAAATATACTGGAATTCCACCACAAGGGTTGAAAAATGAACTTTTGTAGTTATTCCAATTTTTTGTCCGTAATGTTAGTTAGAGCTATATTATTGACTGTGGATATCAGCTTTGGGTAGCTCAGTGGTTAGATACCTCGGGACGGGTTCAATTCCCAGTCCAACCATAAATTTTCTTTCTTCATACATTGTATAATATATACAGTAGTATGCTGTTCATTATGCTGAAGAACAAATCACATTAGTATCTATAGAGAAATTGGCCAAATCATCTAGAAATTTGTATAGAATAAGCCGATTAAAGTATGAGGCCCTTTTTTCCTTTAAATTCTTTGTTGACAAAAATTTTTCAAACGCATGTTTAACAAATAAAGGAACAAGACAAAAATTATCATAAAATATTTCACATCTTAAAATAGCAACTTTGTTTTATATATATCCTACTTGCTATACCTTCGTGAACTTTTACAGCTCAGATGCAGATCTTAGTTACCTGGTAAAGAAGTAGAAAGACTTCTGTCCTAACACATTGTCAATAGTAGAATTAGCAGTCTTTAAGTCTAAATACAGCATTAATTTGAATCATAGTAATAAGGGTGAGTACCTGTTGTGACACAGGACCTCGGTTTTTAAGGGTGTATTCACTTCTAATGCCAGGCACTCTATGAATGAAAAATCACTACCTATGTTTTAAAGGTCTTCGATTTAACATGGCAGCAGGATCAGGATAAAAAATTGAACCACAGCCTGACTTTAAAAAGTGAATGCTGTACCCACTAGGCTGTGTATGTACTAAGATAAGGTAGTCATCGCACAAACTCCTGGGTGGTTAGATTAGTTAGAGATAATATTTCAGTATTCACCACTGAACTCTACACAAACTGCAGTCTGCTGACTCGTCATTCTGTAAACCAAGCTACAATTTTAACATATGAAAATTAATGCTATATCCACTGTAGCGGTCAAGCATTAAAACTAATGCCTTTCAGATGTTGCTATGGAGTTTAATTTACAAATGATACCTCACAGTTACAGGAAGTGTTTGTACAGTCGATTTAAAGTCATTGACAAGAACTGGAGTTTTGCGAAATGACATCAGTTTCATATTGTAGGTATGACTATAGTGAGATCAATAGTCACAACTTCTCAAACACAAACTACTTTCCATTGTAAAGGAAAATCAGTTATCTTATCCATGCGATTGAAAATGTGAAATAATTGTGAATGGAGGAAAGTATAATTGTGAACATTACACCAAACAATATTATTTGTCAATGTCTTGTTCTAAGTCACCAGAGTCAATCAAGTGATTTTAGATCTTCATCTGTCATTGTTCATTAACAATTGAACATTTTTAACTTCTTGTTGATAACTACCCTTCCAATTCTTTGCAAATTTGGTATGAAGCATCTTTGGGAAAAAGGGGGCTTAAATTGTAAATTTCAGGACTCCTGCACCCTCGAGGTGGGGCAAAAAGTGCCAAATATTGACCGATTTTCAAAAATCTTCTCTACAACCACACATCTGTAAGAAAAGGTAAATGCATAATCATGTAGAGCTGGAAATGTAAATTTCATGATCCACGGGGTAGAGATTCTAACTCCAGTTCGGGTCTTAGCATATAGTGTACATGTGTTTAACATTCTTTAATGCTAAATAGATATTTAGAAGAAGCAGGTAGTCCTTTACCAAAATTGTAAATTTCATAATCCCAGAGGTAGTGGTTCTGACTCCAGTCCAGGACCAAATTTTAAATGAAATTGTCTTTAGTGCTATAGATACTAAATTCAGACTAAATAGGTGTTTAGAAGAAACATGCAGGTAGCCCTTTACCAAAATTGTGTATTTGATAATCCCAGGGTTTTGGTCCAAGGGTGGGGCAAAAATTTTCACTGTGATTATTGTCTACTTTTGCTGATATGGTACAAAAACTAAATGAATATCTAGGAAAAGCAGAAAAGGATGTACCAAAATGGTGGATTTCACAACCCCAGGGTTATGACGCCAAGGCGGGTCCAAAATAGTACGTCATGTAGTGTTGATGTCAATATATTTATACCCCAAGCAATGAGCTGTATATAGTATTGATATCCCAGACAATGAATTGTTTTTTGTGTCCTGTTCTGTTCTTGCTCCTATGAATCTGCTGAAGAGAATTTCATGTACCTTTGTGTTTAGTATGGACTCTGTAGATGTAGAGGTAAAGAAAACAAACATTGATCAATCCCATAACTCCAATAAGGAATACAAAATTAATAGAGGGCAAACACGGACACCAGGGGTGGAATCAGGTGCCTAGGAGGAGTATCCCCTGTTGACTGGTCACACCCACCGTGAGCCCTATACATTCACAGGAAATTCTTATTTGATTTTTCCTGGAAGTTATGCTCCTATTGAGGTATGTTTAGTACTCCTCTGAAACCATTGAACAGAATTTCATATAGACATGCTGTGTAGATTTGATTTTTCTCCTAGGAGTCATGCCCCTTTTAATCATAAAAGTTTGGCCAAAATATACTGTTTGGTGCAACTTGCCTGAAATTGGTTTTCAAACCAAAGGCAATTAAAATATTTCTGGTTGATTGTTTGACACAATTTACATTTCTGAACAATAGGACGTATGACTTGAGTACTTACGCTTGAAAATAGTACAGTATAGCACAGAGGAATAAGAATTTGTTGTACTTTATGCATATACCAATGCCATTCATTTTATGTATAGCATTGTTATTCATTGTGGGGGTGTGGGTTATATGAGCTTGCTCACTTTTTATTTTCTTTATTATATAAAGTCTTTCAGTATAGTTACTTTGGGGGGCATTTATGTTTTAAATATATCTTGGTTTTATACTGCTGCTGAATATTATTATCTCAACTGAGCCTTATAGGCTCAAGTAAGCTTTTCTGATCGAAATTTGTCTGTTGGCATCGGCTTAAACTTTTCACCTTTTCCAGAACCACTGGGTCAATTTCAACCGAAGTTGGCACAAAGCATCCTTGGGTGAATCAGATTCAAGTTTGTTCAAATGAAGGGCCATACCCTGTTCAAAGGGGATATAATTACAAAAATAGGGTAGGATCCGATCATTCAAAATTTTTCTCCAGAACCTCTGGGCCAGAAAAGCTGAAATTTACATGAAAGCTTGCTGATATATAGTGGAAAAATCATGACCCCGTGGGTCACAACAGGGAATCAAAGTTATGCATGAGAATATATAAGGAAATTTTTTTAAAATATCCTTTTCAAGAACCATTTGGCTATAAGAGTGGAGATTTAAGTGAAAGCTTCCTTATATATAGCAGATTCAAAAATGGCCCATGAAGGTAGGGTGGGGCCACATTAGTGGAAGCTAATATATAGGAAAATCTTCTCCAGAACCATTGGGCCAATTTCAATCAAACTTGATACAAATCATTTTTAGGTGAAGGGGATTCAAGTTTGTTCAAATGAAGGGCCATCCCCTTCAAAGGGGAGATAATCACCAAACAAATGCAAAAATAGAGTGGGGTCATTTAAAAAGATCTTCTTAAGAACCACTGGGCCAAAAAAGCTGAAATTTACATGGAAGCTTCCTGACAAAAAGGAGATTCAAGTTTGTAAAAATTATGACCCCTGGGTTAGGGTGGGGCCACAATAAGGGATTAAAGTTTTACATGCAAATGTATAGGAAACCAAACATGGCATAAAGAATCCTTAAATGAAATTTTTTAATATGAAGGGTCATACCCATCTAAAAGGGCATATGATAATTTTAAATGAATTTGTAGTCAAGTTTCATAATTAGGTTTGATAATTAATGTATTTTTAGTCGTTACTCTTGGAAGTTTTTTCTGAACCAAGCTGCTTGTATAATGATAGTTTTGCTCAAGCTTGTTTATTGCTAGGAACTGCTGCTCAGGTGAGAGATGGGCCTCGTGTTAGAATTTGGCTTAGATATCAGAACAAGGAAAATAATATAGATTTCATAGCCCTTGGGACTAGTGATACTTTTAACTAATACTCAGGTGACCGATCAGGCTCATGGGCCTTTTGTTTAAAAAAACAATACAATTCTGCTCTCAAAGACAATTTGATCAGACAACTAACTCAAAATTACTTTTTGTATTACCGGATATTAATTAAGCCAGTAGAAAACCTGTTTTTAAAAAGCCAGGAAGTATGTTTAATGTGGATTTTATATTGAGAAAACCAAATTTGGTCAAAGATGAAATGTTTTGGGAATATTGATACAAAAAAAATCACAATTTGGCATTGCCCAAGATATCAATCAATAATTTTGTTTGGTCTTATGTATACTTAATTTTATGCAAATATAACTTGTACGTATGTTGGCAACCTTGCATTAAGAATTATACACATTTGAAAGCGACATTTTGATGTGAAATTTTGTTGTCTTGTAAAACTGTAGCCAATCGTATGAATATATACATAAAAAATGAAACAGAGTAAAGTTTTTATTGAATCATACTGGGTAAAAAGGGATAGTATTTGTTAACATGCCTATATCTATAACCACTTTCCCGGGTTTACAGAGGTTTAATATAATCCCGGGTTTACAGAGGTTTAATATAATCCCGATGTTTGCTTATAAAGGTAAAGTGTTTTTATCCAATGAAACATATTGCCTTTATAAGTTTTTATGCCCCTTTTGAAAAGGAGTGTCATATTGTTTTGCATCTGTCTGTTGGTCAGTCTGTACACCAAGTCTTGTCCTCTCAGTATCTAAAGAACCCTTTGCTTGTCTGTTGGTCAGTCTGTAGGCCAAGTCTTGTCCCCTCAATATCTAAAGAACCCTTTGTCTGTCTGTAGGTCAGTCTGTATACCAAGTCTTGTCCCCTCAATATCTAAAGAACCCTTTGTCTGTCTGTAGGTCAGTCTGTATACCAAGTCTTGTCCCCTCAATATCTAAAGAACCCTTTGTCTGTCTGTTGGTCAGTCTGTACACCAAGTCTTGTCCCCTCAATATCTAAAGAACCCTATGCTTGAAACTTGGTATACTATGTAGTGGTTGCCCCTAGAGTAGATGACCCTTATTGATTTTCAAGTCACAAGGTCAAAAGTCAGTCTGTTGACCAATTCTTGTCTATATTTAAAGAACCCTTTGCTTACATAATTTGGTACACTGGTTTTCCCTGAAGTGTAGATGAAACCCATGATTTTGAAGTACAAAGTGAAAGGTCAAACTGGTAGTAAGGTATTGTATGCTCAATATCTTGAGAACCGCCACAGTGGTCTAGAGGTAGAGCGTTTGCCCCGCATGTGGAAGGTTGGGGTTCGAATCCCGGCCGCGACAGACCTAAGTCGTTAAAACAAGTAGTGACAGTTCCATCTCAAAACGCTCGGCATCAGTTGTGAATGTCACGAGTCCTCGGAGATGACCTTAAAAACGGATATCCCATGTCACAGTATGTGTGGCACGCTAAAAAACCCTCACTGCTCAATGGTCGTAAGCGCCGAGCTTTGGCCTAAATTTGAGACTCTTCATTGGTCTTGATGACGTCTCCATATGAGTGAAAAATTCTCGAGAGGGGCATTAAACAAGATACAATCAATCAATACCTTGAGAATACTTTCCTTGACAGACGTAATATTTGTTTCATTGGTTTCTCTTCAGAAGTAGATGTCCCCTATTGATTTGATATTACTTAACAATTTACTTGACATGAGGGTTAAGGTGTCCCGGGTAAAATAACAAGTAATAACAGCATATTCATATAAAAGTAAAATTCTTTCAAGCGTCACATATTTTTAGTAAAAATCGTTTGTCAATACATTAACAAACATCGTATCACGTGGGGAAATCCTTTGCTTACCTATTACGTCGTCATACAAGTGACGTAGAGCTATTTTTATCCGCTAGACTTTTAGTTCTTTATCACCTCGTTCCAGGTGAAAGATGCACTCAAATCATTTGCAGCTTGGGCTTGATATGTCGACATTAATTTGGTAAATTTAAAGAGTGATACGGATCGGTACAACATCCTCTCAAATATAGCAATTTCCATAATCTCAACTCAAATGTTGGGCATTTTCCACATTCACATCCAAATCGTATCTAAACGAGGCAATATATTGTACCTTCCGTATTAAAATCCTAAATCTGCAACTAGTTACCTTTCTGAATATGCCTAGGTCGAAATAAAATATCGTCATCTTTCACCTGTAACGAGTCGATATGTACATGCGTTGGTTTTCTTTATTCTAAATGACTATACACATCGGGGGCGATATCAAGGTCACAAAGTGATGTAAAGATTACTTTACAGTCTTTCGTTCACATATTATATATAAATATATGAGACTTATATATTATTGAAGAAATTTAGGGGGGGGGGATCATCTGACAAACAGATTAAAACACATACAGCTTGAACACTAGATAACGGCAATAAATAGCGAGAAAATATTATGACATTTTCCCCGCGATACAACTATAGACCTGTACGTCGTGACGTACTTTTATATTGTGACGTCATATAGTATGAAGTGCACCGAGCTACATTTTATGATGATTATTTTAACTTTACTCGGGACACCTTAACCCTGCTGCGCAGACATCAAATTTGGTACACTGGTTTCTCCTATTGATTTTGAGGTCACAATGTCAAAGATCAAACTTGATATGGCAAGACATATTGTGATCCATACCTTGAGAACCATTCGTTTGAAAGAAATGAAACTTGATACACTGGTTTCTCCTACGAAAATGTCCCCTATTGATTTTAAGGTCAAGCTGGACACAGTAAAATATTACTTGCTCAATATCTCGAGAACCCTTTGCTTCACAAACATGAAGCCGGGTACACTAGTTCTACCTAAGGATTAGATGATTCCTATTGATTTTGAGGTCACAGGGCTATTCAGTATCTAGAAAACCCTTTGCTTGACAGATATTAAACTTGGTGCCTGCTAAAGAGTACACCCCCATTGGTTTTCACATCAAGTGCTCTCTCTCTCTATCATTCACACATTTTAGTTAATTACTTGGGGAAAAAAGAAATTGATGTGAAGCTTCGTGTCTGAGTACCAGGAGTGCATGTTGTCCGATTTGTGTAGAATTGGTGTGAATCTTGCTTTTATAGCACCCAAACCAGTAAAACAAATTTTAAGTTCACTCGTGACCAAACACAATACATACTGACCTTTCACACTCCTCTCTACCATCGGCGTTCATCCCGATGAATATTTAAAGAATGAAACGGCTTACGATGCTATATGTTGTGTGATGAATGATTTAATGAAATCATATTGATATACATTGTATATATATATATATAACGCAAATTTATCCTGTGATCTGTCTCTCTCTCCCTCTCCCCCCCCCCCCCCCTATAGAAAATGTCACCTGACATTTCTAAGATCAGGATTCCTGTAGTAAAATTAAATATGTTTTCGTAAGTTGGTTACGTGTAGGAACTGCTATTGCAAATCTAGTAAAATGGTCAGTAATAACTAAAACATTTTCAAAACCTAGATTAAACAAGAGGCCCATGGGCCTAGAATCGCTCTTCTGATACATTGTAGAACAGGCAAAAATTCTCACTAACCAAGATTCATCAATTAACAAAGTTTGATGATGTTAAGTCAAATAGTACCTGAAAATTTAAATGTAACTGTCCAAAAGTAGGTCACGGTGACCTACTTTTGGTCGACACACTGAAGACTCAAGATGCATCAACTGACAAGTCAAATAGTATTCAAATATAGCCGTCAAATTCCAAATGAAGGGCATAGTGACCTGCTTTTTGGTCGACACACTCTGAAGACTCAAGACCCATCAACTGACAAAAGTTTGATGATTGTAAGTCAAATAGTATCTGATATATTCAAATATAGCCGTCAAAATGCAAAAATAGGTCACGGTGACCTACTTTTTAGTCAAAACACTCTGAACAAAGTTTTGATAATAGTGAGTCAAATAGTATCTGAAATATTAAAATGTAGCCGTCAAATTCCAAAAGTAGGTCATGGTGACCTACTTTTTGGTCAACAAACTATGAAGACTCAAGATGCATCAACTGACAAAGTTTGATGATCCTAGCTTTCATAGTGTCCAAAATATGCATCTAAAATTGAAAATGTGAAATTTGAATGTCTGCAAAATTCAAAAAGTAGGTCACTGTGACATACTTTTTTTTAAATAAATATGTTTCGAGGCCTCTAGATGCATCAATTTACAAGGTTTGATGATTCTAAACCTCTCAGTATCTGAAATAACAACCTAAAATGTATTCATAAATGATTAGCCATAAAATTCAGAAAGTAGGTCATGGTGACATACTTTTCACATGACGCACTTCAAGGTCCCATGATCCATCATCTGACAACTTTTAATGAACATAGACTCAAAAGTGTCCAAGATATGCATCAAAATCCATTTAATAATAGTTACCTGCGAAATTCAAAAAGTAGGTCACCATGACCTACTTTTGAGACAACATGATATTAAGTCCTAAGATGCATCAACTGACAAAATTTGATGATCCTAGTCCTTATACTAAGCAAAATATCAGAGTTTTAACAAAACAAAATTTATGGTCAACTTTGAAGTGACCTTGAGACCAAACCCTTTGCCCCAGGATAATGCCTTGAACAATTTTTTATCTACAACTTATCCTCATCCTTATGCATAAGTTTGGTGATAATTTGCCCAGTGGCTCTTGAGAAGATTTTCAAATGAAAGCCCTTGAGCCAAGGATGCCCTGTGACAAATTTGACAAAAATTGGCCAAGGGGTTCTTGAGATATAGCCCTTTTCCCAAAAAGTTGACGCACATCGCACGCCAGTCATATGGCCATATGATTTTAGCTCTTTGAGCCTTCGGCTCAGAAGAGCTAAAAAAAAGATGCACAATATCTCTAATGGTTTTGTACTTTGAATATTTACAAGATTAGCTCTAGGTATCTGTGATATTCACACATCTACCACATGTTTCAACTCTATCACACATCTACCACATGTTTCAACTCTATCACACATCTACCACATGTTTCAACTCTATCACACATCTACCACATGTTTCAACTCTATCCTCACATCTACCACATGTTTCAACTCTATCACACATCTACCACATGTTTCAACTCTATCACACATCTACCACATGTTTCAACTCTATCACACATCTACCACATGTTTCAACTCTATCCTCACATCTACCACATGTTTCAACTCTATCACACATCTACCACATGTTTCAACTCTATCCTCACATCTACCACATGTTTCAACTCTATCACACATCTACCACATGTTTCAACTCTATCCTCACATCTACCACATGTTTCAACTCTATCACACATCTACCACATGTTTCAACTCTATCCTCACATCTACCACATGTTTCAACTCTATCACACATCTACCACATGTTTAAACTCTATCACACATCTACCACATGTTTCAACTCTATCCTCACATCTACCACATGTTTCAACTCTATCACACATCTACCACATGTTTCAACTCTATCACACATCTACCACATGTTTCAACTCTATCACACATCTACCACATGTTTCAACTCTATCACACATCTACCACATGTTTCAACTCTATCCTTCATTTCCTATATGTGATATTCACACATCTACCACATGTTTCAACTCTATCCTTCATTTCCTATCTGTGATATTCACACATCTACCACATGTTTCAACTCTATCCTCACATCTACCACATGTTTCAACTCTATCCTCACATCTACCACATGTTTCAACTCTATCCTTGATTTCCTTACCCATTCCACTACAATATCACATCTACCACATGTTTCAACTCTATCCTTGATTTCCTTACCCATTCCACTACAATATCACATCTACCACATGTTTCAACTCTATCCTTGATTTCCTTACCCATTCCACTACAATATCACATCTACCACATGTTTCAACTCTATCCTTGATTTCCTTACCCATTCCACTACAATATCACATCTACCACATGTTTCAACTCTATCCTTGATTTCCTTACCCATTCCACTACAATATCACATCTACCACATGTTTCAACTCTATCCTTGATTTCCTTACCCATTCCACTACAATATCTCCGTTTCGCTTAGTCCCTGACTCCCTGTCCTGATGACTTGCAACATTGTGTATTCCTTTGAAAGCTGTTCTCTAAACTAGAAAGGTAAAACGGTGCATTCTGCAAGAAGTTCCTCCTCTTCACTAATACGCCAGAAGTAAAAGGTTTGATAACGTAAGGAGACACTCTGCAGATCTGCGAGAAACCCATCAGCATCGCAATTAGACTTACCAGTTTTGTAAATCAATTTGAAATTGTAATTAGATGGGGATGCCAACCACCTATGAGACATAACGTCTTTGGCTGTGGTTATTATCTGTATAAACTTGAAAAGTTTTCCAAACAGATTATCAAGAATTTTATCACACAATGCCCAATTCAAACACAAAAGTTCCAACTTACGGGCAGGGTAACTACATTCGCATGGTCGCAAACTTCTACTGGCATACGCAATTACTATATCTATACTTCCTTGATTTTGGTATAAAACTACACCAAGACCATCTTCGGATGTATCTATATTCACAATAAAGGGTTTGGTAAAGTCTGCATACGCTAATATTGGGGTTGCAGTAAGTTTTTCTATCAAACTATTAAATGCCTGCTGTTCTTCCTTACCCCATATCCATGGTATTCTCTTTCTCTTAGAAACTTTCGCCTTTTTATCTGTTGGATGTCCTACTAAAACATTGTTCTAGGGTTTTACTAACCTTGCATACACCCAAAGTCAATAAAAGTGTGCAATTGAGGGTTTCAAAATCATAGTTTATCGACCATTCAAAATATATATGGTAACATGTGTTTATTAATGGTAAATATCTGTTGAACACTCACCTCAAATTGTTTCAAGTTAAGTATGACAGAGATTTTTTTTACAGTCGGTCAAAGTATGGTATATTTTTCTCACATGTAACCTTCGTCACTGAGTCCTTGACATGATAATATGTAAGATAAACATTAATTTTCCATGTATTATTCCATAACTTGTATTGGAATTGACTGAGCATATATTTTTCTAATTTGCGAAAGACAATAAATACAGGTTTTCAAAGAAAATATTTAATCAACACAACAAGAAATTATCTGCTGTAAAAGTCAGCAATAAGATTTTAAGAGCGCAAAATAAACGACTAGATATCACTTTCAATATCTTTGAAATGGCAAAAAATAAAATTGATTAACAAATATTCTCGAACAGTTCAATATGTATGAAACATGAAAACAATAGACTAACAATAGATATAGAACGATAGCTTTTTTGTATGTAAATGAAGTAGCGCTATAATTATGTAACGTATGTTTCAACACTTACACAACAGTACATCCATGAAAATATTATGCCAAAACGATGTCGCCATCAGTTATTCTTTACGATTGATGTTGCAAAATCATAACGACATCACTTAATTCAATGGAAATACCAATTTTAATAGAAATATAACGTAGACAAGCAAAATTTTTTACCAAATGTGTCTTTTCTTCTGAATTTATTAATTTGCAATAAATGTGCGATTAAAACAAAAGTGATAGATTGATGTTTCGCTATATAAATGCCCATGATTCTTATAGAAATAACAGACACATATTTTGAAACCTGGATTGCTCTTTGTTATAATAAACAATGAAAGTAACGTATGTTTCTTATTTTTCCTTTCATTACTATAAACACATCATTTCTATTCAAAAAATGGAAAGAATCATATGTACCCATTTCTAACAATCTGTTTACAATAATAATATAAAGAAAATGTTTAATTTCCCAACATTTTGATTAAATGTATACCGAATCTTATGTTTTTGTTGCTTATTTTGGAATACCTTTCCATAGAAACTGTCAGTATAATCCACCACGCGATGTTTTGCTTATTTTGGAATACCTTTCCATAGAAACTGTCAGTATAATCCACCACGCGATGTTATGAATGAATATTTAACGTGAACCTTAAGACATAGATGTCCCCTATTAATTTTGAGTCAAAAGGACAACGGTTAAACTACTCTGGACATACGCTATTGTCCGTTGAGAAATCTTTCCTTGATAGACATCAAACTTGAAACACTGGTGCCCCTTATGAATAGATGACCCCCATTGGATTCCAAGTCACAAGGTCAAAGGTCATACAAAATTACTCAAATGACCAGTTGCTTATAAGTATTTTGAGAGACAAAACTTACATGTATCATTATGGTAGCCTTTGACCGGTAGTTAAACCTTTATTTTCACTGTCTATACAGATATTCTACCTTTTCAGTATTGCCACAAGGGGAGGATATAATATTATTTCTAAAACATTTTTACATGGTTCTTATGTTTTAATACATTTTTTTCATGGTAGTTATTCTGTACTTCTACTCTCACAAGCGCCATTTCTGAAAAAAATAAATAAAAAATTAAAAACAAGTAGAATAATATTACGTAACGGAATTTCTGGTAACATATGTTACACTCAGATAAAATATTTTTGAATGATTTCTCTATAAGATTGCATAGAACAATCATCAGAGATTAACCCCTTCATTTCTAAGATATATTATGAAAAGATGCTGAATTCTAGCAAATTGATAAATGTAGAGTTGCATAGTTACATGTATCATAAATAGGACAGTAGCAGAGGAAAACATGGCCTGTATTTTTCTTGTAGTGGATATCTGTATATGCTAGTGAATACGGGAACAATAACACATTTGTTTCTTCATAACATAGTTGATATTCAACAAACATATCATTAATGATGATATTTTGTCAATATGTAGTTCAATATTTGATGTCTAATCAAGCATTTCATTAAGTAGCATACGTTACTTTGAGTAACGTATGTTACCAGCATTCTACTCAATGTAATTCTTACACCAGAAGAATTTCGAGATATTTGGAATACGATATACATTCTTTGATATCAGAAGAACAAATTCAGACCAAAACATTCCATCTGCTTAATCAATATTGTATATCAAACATTGCAGTTGTTGTAACAGTACTTACCGTAAGAGAAAATTAATCCTAATTCTCAAAGTTTAACACGTATTGACTTTCAAACTCAAATGTTCATAGTAGACGTTCATGTCGTATACAACACCATGCAGAGAGAGAGAGCAAAAATACGCCGGAAATTGTTCTATCATTCCCTTTAATTAATTTCTCGGTAACAAATGTTACATCACGAATGTTACATCTTGACACGTTTGTCAAATTTCAGACCAACCAATGACTTCTGCAAAAGAAATGTTTATATTTTCATTCTCTGTACACTACGAGATTTTCATAAAAGGGGCAACATTTGCTCTGCAAATACGTTTTCGTAAAAAGTTTATTGTATCGTATGTTACATTTCTAAAATCAGAATGCAAAATTTTGAGAATATGATGACTTCTTCTCAATGCCACATCCAAATATCGCTTGATGAATATTTTCCCACAGTTTTTGAATATTTTAGCGCCAAAATAGATCAAAAACATAAAGATAATACGAAATCTTTGTCCATAAATTGGGTGTTTAATTGACCCTATGATCACATAATATAATCTGGCGACATGGAGTAATATATACACCACTGCTTAAAATCATACGCAAAAGTTGTTTAACTTTTATTGAATGAAAATTTAGGAAATACAAATGATATTAACGCAAAGAAAATTTAAAAACACGCTCTCAGATTTTTATATTTGTTTGTTCAATTTTAAAAATTGAGTCGGCGACAGTCACGTACGTTACAAAATTAGGGTATCTACGCTTCCTACCAAGTTTATAAGTAAAGGGGAAATAAAAAGTATACCATGCCTAGGGAGGCTATGGGTCCATGAATGTATAGCACACAAAATATGATTTGGTATAGCTTATTTTCTAATAAAGTGCCGGCGACATCGATTGCACGCTTTTATTGACTTTGAGTGATAGTCTTAAATTGACAAACCCCTGTAGGACCCAGTAAATCCTAGAAATGAAGGCAATGATTTAACATTTCTAGGGACTGGTCAGTTTTTCAATGCTGATTTATGAGACCATAAGCTTCAATTGATGTTCAGTTTAAATTTCTTGTACATTAATTTTCTACAATAATATATTGTTATATTTTTAAGGAGAAGAACTCGTAAGTTATTTGAACTTGTTTCTGATCCTTTTGTATATCATGTATGTACAATAAAATATGTTCAAAACAATGCTGATTTATTTTCAGGATCCGTTTGAATGCCATTGTTCAAGTATTTCAGGCTTGAAAAAATTCGCACTTATAGACGGTTTCAATTTTAAATTGTGTTTTCCTTATCTATGTCAAATACATCGTCTAATCTCACTAAATGTTCTTCATGTGTAGATGAAAAGACAAGAATGTCATCTTAAAATATGAAACACTTTAAGGTTCATTTCACCTATATACACATGTAGGTCTCCATCAATCGCTGAAATGTAGCGGGTGCATTGGTTAATCCAAAAGTCATGCAATTACATGAAAACAATCATAATTAGGACTTAATGAAAAAGCTGTTTTAGACCTATCTTAGAACAAGATTGCTACGCGTAGCCATATGTCCCCTGCCGCCAAAAAAAAAAAAAAAAAAAATAATAATAATGAAACGCCAAAGTCCCATAATTCCTATAAAATTTTTCAAATCAAAATGGCGGCTCAATATATTCATTGTCTACATATGGTGACTAACAATCCTACAAAATTTGAACAAAATCCGTCTAGCAGTTTCCGAGGAATGTTCCTATAATGTAGGCATGTACAAATTCAGTAAAGTCCCATAACTCATGCACAATTTGTCGAATTTTCGAAATGGCGGCGCAATATGATCAACTACATATGGTGACTAACAATCCTACAAAATTTGAACAAAATCCGTCTAGCAGTTTCCGAGGAGTTGCGTCCACAAAATGTTCCTATAATGAAGGCATGTACAAATTCAGTAAAGTCCCATAACTCATGGAAAATTTGTCGAATTTTCGAAAAAGCGGTGCAATTTGATCAACTACATATGGTGACTAACAATACTAAAACAAAATTGAACAAAATCCGTTGAGTGGTTTCCGACGAGTTGCGTCCACAAAGTGTTGCTATGGTGTAGCATGTAAAAATTCAATAAAGTCCCGTCCTGTAACATTAATTTGGCAAAATGGCGGCGCAATATGATCAAATACATATGGAGCAAACTCCCCGTTGAGGCCTCATTACGTCACCTAAGTACATACTTTGTGAGCAAACGAACTCTGGCTGAAGTTTGTATATGGTGACTAACAATCCTACAAAATTTGAACAAAATCCGTTGAGTAGTTTCCGAAGAGTTCCGTCCAAAAAGTCATGTATGACGGACGGAAACCGGTATTTCAATGTCCCCTTCCGGATTGCGACGGGGGACAGAAATACTTGCTTCCTAAAGGAGTATCTATTGTCTCATCCACTCTAGGTAAATTGTAAGTATTTTTTTATACAATGGTTCTGTTATTCAATTATCTAAAGTCTATACAAAACACTAAAGATTTTCAAGCAAGTTTGGATTCTCTAAATCCTCCTGCCTCTAACATTTCTGTAAGATGTTGCCTTACTTCCTCGTACACAGCGGGTGGTATTCTTCTGTAGGGTTCCTTGAATGGTGTATCATCTTACTTTATTTCGTGTTTTATTAGATCGGTACTTTTTCCAATGTCGATACAGGAAATCGACAAAGTTCCCACCTTTTTTTTCTTTCTACCTGAACCTCGGACAAAATGGTTTCATTATTTAACTCCTATTTCTACTATTTAAATTCACATTTGTAATATCTTGACTTACCTTGCATTTGATGGTTCCCAAGCATCAACAACCCTGCCGACACTCAACTGAAATATTACAGACTATATGGTATTTTAAAGCTGACATGGATTCTTAATAATTATAGAGTTCTCGGTGTCCGTCATATTTTTCGGCTTATACGCCATATTAGATGAATGCTCTATTGTTATATGTATCAGGGTTTGTATGGTATATAAGGGGTCGATTTTTGCTACGCTTCACATCAATGTTTCCGATTTACCTGTGCGGGTAACACGAACATCTCCGATACTTACATTGTATTTTTAGTGACGAGAGGTCCCCTCTGAATATGGCCACTGTGATGTATACGTAGAATATGGTATAGAATTAGTTGTTTTCTAGAATGAATAAACTTGTCTTTCTTTTGCATCCAAGCTTATAATTTCAAACTTTCAATCCAAAAATACATCATGCCTACAACACGCAAAGTATTTGACTGTACATTTATACAAGTTGGCACTGCGATAAGAAAAATATAATCAACGAAGTTTTCATATTCAGTGTTTCTCATACAAAATGTGATAACGCAGAATGTCATAAACTCGATTATCATACTTTGTGTTTTTAAATTTTGCGTCGACTTTGACATAAAAATAAAAAATGTAATAAACTACATGCAATTATTTTTTTTATCAATTTTTAAATCATTTCTAACAGTATTAGTGAAAGGGAAGAAGTTCTGATATGAGATAGTAAAAGACACCTCCTCCTCCGAATTAAGAAAACGAGGAGTAGGTAAAACAAAATTTACGAGGCACTCGCAGCAGAGAACTCTACCTCCTCTCCCTTTCAAAATCGACGATACACTGTACATGTCTGGTTATTACATTTTGCGTTGCTACACATGTATACTGATTGTAAGATGTACAAGCTGATCTTTTAAAAAGGATTTTGACTACGGATAACTCCATTTACCTGATCAAGATATAGGGCTCGCGGTGGGTGTGGTCGGTCGACAGGGGATGCTTACTCCTCCTAGACCCTACCTCTGGTATATCCAGGTGTCCGTGTTTGTCCAACTATCTATTTTGTATTGCTTGTAGGAGTTATGAGATTGATCTGTTCGTTATCTTCACATTTTATTAGAGTGCTAGCGCCATATCTGTTATCTACTATTCAAGTAGACGTTATAAGAAATGTTAATTATTATAAAATTTCTATCATTGTAATTTGAATGACTTAGAATTTACAGATTTTTTAAAATCTTTTATTTTCTGCAAGTAACGTTTGCGAATGTCACAGGTGGGTTTAGGTAGTATACTTGATAGAAAGATACAATAAGCATAGTGGAGTCGAGACAGTATGTATAATTACATTGTACATAATACAGAGTATTAAAATCAATAATTCGACGTACACATGCGTATGACTGTTTTATACATTGAAGGGTATTCATGAATAAAATATACATTTGTAAATAAATGTAATGTAGTTTACATCATATTATCTACAGTTTAAAATTGTATCAGTTATTCTTCATTGCAAACTAAGAATGTACGTATTAAGCATGCTATATGTGGGTGATTGTAAAAATGTACGTATTAAGCATGTTATATATGGGTGATTGCAAGAATTACGTATTAAGCATGTTGTAAGTGGGTGATTGTAAAAATGTACGTATTAAGCATGTTATATATGGGTGATTGTAAGAATGTACGTATTAAGCATGCTATATGTGGGTGATTGTAAGAATGTACGTATTAAGCATGCTATATGTGGGTGATTGTAAGAATGTACGTATTAAGCATGTTATACGTGGGTGATTGTAAGAATGTACATATTAAGCATGCTATACGTGGGTGATTGTAAGAATGTACGTATTAAGCATGTTATACGTGGGTGATTGTAAGAATGTACGTATTAAGCATGCTATATGTGGGTGATTGTAAGAATGTATATACATGTATTAAGCATGTTTTATGTGGGTGATTGTAAGAATGTACGTATTAAGCATGTTATATGTGGGTGATTGTAAGAATGTACGTATTAAGCATGTTATATGTGGGTGATTGTAAGAATGTACGTATTAAGCATGTTATATGTGGGTGATTGTAAGAATGTACGTATTAAGCATGTTTTATGTGGGTGATTGTAAGAATGTACGTATTAAGCATGTTATACGTGGGTGATTGTAAGAATGTACGTATTAAGCATGCTATATGTGGGTGATTGTAAGAATGTACGTATTAAGCATGCTATACGTGGGTGATTGTAAGAATGTACGTATTAAGCATGTTATATGTGGGTGATTGTAAGAATGTACGTATTAAGCATGTTGTATGTGGGTGATTGTAAGAATGTACGTATTAAGCATGTTATATGTGGGTGATTGTAAGAATGTACGTATTAAGCATGCTATATGTGGGTGATTGTAAGAATGTACGTATTAAGCATGTTGTATGTGGGTGATTGTAAAAATGTACGTATTAAGCATGTTATATATGGGTGATTGTAAGAATGTACGTATTAAGCATGTTGTATGTGGGTGATTGTAAAAATGTACGTATTAAGCATGTTAGTGGGTGGGGTTAGTTGCACTCTCCCTTTTTCTGACAAAGATTATTTATCCTGATCAGCAAATTTAGAGCCCCCTTTTTTCGCCACAAATACAAGGCATCACTTGCAGATATAGATAAGGTCGGGAAACAAGAGGCCCAGGGGCCTTATAGGTCACCTGAGTATCATGTAACAACCTTCCAATGTTTGAATTAGGTTTGTGTTTAAATATAAGAATTTTACTTTTGGATGGAAGAAACATTGAATAGATATGTGGTCAGCCCCGCCTTTGCACCAGAACCCCTGACCCAGGGGCCATAAATTTTAATACCCAGCAGCAGAGGAGAAGATTTTCAAAGAAATAAAATGCATTTTCACTATATGATCAATAGGGCCCCACCCTAATACCAGAACCCCTGACCCAGGGGCCATGAATTTCACAATTTTGAAAGAGGCATCCTTGCTCATCATAACCATGCTATTGGTTTGTCTACTTAATACCCAAGGACAGAGAAGAAGATTTTCAAAGAAATAATGCATTTTCACTATATGACTTATAGAGCCCCACCCTAGCACCAGAACCCCTGATCCAGGGGCCATGAATTTCACAATTTTTAACAAGAGGTACTGTGAGCAATGCTCACTAAGAATAACCCCCGCTTACCCCAATCTCCCAAAGGGTGTTGGTAATTGGTATAAACTACCTCTTTTCTGAGTGTTGCTACTTCGATGTCCAGTGCGCATGACCTTTGACCTTTTGACCCCAAAATCAATAGGGAACATCTTCATCTCATGGGTAGTCCATATGTATGATATGGTGACTGTAGGTGGAAAGGATAACGCTTTAGAGCCCGGAAACCATATTGCTACTTCAATGTCCAGTGCGCGTGACCTTTGACCTTTTGACCCCAAACTCGATAGGGAACATCTTCATCCCATGGGTAGTCCATATATATGATATGGTGACTGTAGGTGGAAAGGATAACGCTTTAGAGCCCGGAAACCATATTGCTACTTCAATGTCCAGTGCGCGTGACCTTTGACCTTTTGACCCCAAAATCGATAGGGAACATCTTCATTCCATGGGTAGTCCATATGTTTGATATGGTGACTGTAGGTGGAAAGGATAACGCTTTAGAGCCCGGAAACCATATTGCTACTTCAATGTCCAGTGCGCTTGACCTTTGGACCCCAAAATCGATAGGGAACATCTTCATCCCATGGGTAGTTCATATATATGATTTGGTGACGGTAGGTAGAAAGGATAATGCTTTAGAGCCCGGAAACCATTGCGTCTACAGACGGACGGACAGACGGACAACCCGATTCCAGTATACCCCCCCCCCCCCCCCCACAACTTGTTGCGGGGGGTATAAAGAGGCATCCTTGCTCATCATTACCATGCTATTAGTTTGTCTACTTAATACCCAGAGACAGAGAAGAAGATTTTCAAAGAATTTCTACATTTTCACTATATGACCAATAGAGCCCCACCCTAACACAAGAACCCTGCCCCAGGGGCCATGAATTTCACAATTTTGGTAGAGGGCTCAACGCTCATTATAATTATGCCCACAGTTTGGCTTCTTGATGTCCAGGAGTAAAGAAGAAGATTTTTTAAAATTACACTCATTTTGATGGTTTTTGCCCCACCCCTCAGGCCCCAGGGGGGCAGGGACCACGAATTTCATAATTTTTGTTCCCCTCCACCCACAGATGCTATATGCCAAAATTGGTTGAAATTGGTTCAGGGGTTTCAGAGAAGAAGCTGAAAATGTTCAAATGTTAACGCACGACGCACGACGACGGACAAAAACAGATAGCAATAGGTCACCTGAATGAATTCAGGTGACCTAAAAAATCAAACCCTCCATAGAAAATATTGAAATAAAAAATAATGAGAGTAAAACTCCAGATTTGGCACCCAAACTCGCTGCGTATTTCGGCTAATATTTAACTTTCACATGTGCATCCCCCTTTTATTTGGGAAATCCTGGATTCGCCACTGTTTGTTATTTAATATAAGAAAAAATATATCATGCCAGCCTAGTGGCCTCTCCCCACTTTTATTGATTGGATCTTTTAAGTAGAAAAAATACTGCTACACCTTAAAGAAAATTGAATTGTACAGTGTATTTAAATAACACCGCACTATATTTTTTGTGAAATCAGTTGTAGTGTCAATCGAAACACCTCGCCCTTTACTCCATTACTTTTATGAAGTAAAGGGCGAGGGGTTCCGATTGTTGTAGGGCAAGTGGATACTTTTTTCAGTGATAACGACCAAAGATCATTCATATTCACGAATATATAAACATTAAAAAAAAAATTAAAAAATACATGCCTGCATTGCGAAGCATACGTGTGTAACATGCCATAGTGATTACGTTCAGGTTTGGGTGTAAATCGGATATATTTCCATTTCGTAGTACAATATTGAAAACATACAAATTCTTGTTGAGATTTTTGGAATAGTACAATGTCAAAATAATGCTTAAGTGGAATTTGCACAAGCCAAGGGTATTAAAATTAAATTTATTGATCAGTAGTCTCAATATATGTACGGCCATGAAGCGTATAAATAAAAGCAAAGCTGTGCGCATAGTTCTGGTTTTCCCCCTTTCTTTCCATGATCTATATTTTGGGGACGAATCTTTCAGACAAAATTAAGGGAATACGAACTCCTTGCAGAGTTATTTTTGCCTCATGTTATTTTCGCCTTTCTGTGGGTGTAGTTTACACGGTATTGGACTTGTGTAAATGTTATATCAGATTATTTGAAGGATCAGGGTGGGCTGGTCTGATCTCCCTCCCTCTACACTTTTTTGACAGTTTACTTTTCCTGTTCTTTTAACATACAAAGCCTGTTTTTTTCTACATGCGAGTCTGATTGACTGGCTGCCGAATCTCTCGTTTTTTCAAGTAGTAGTTGATATGTGAAGTGCTGAATTGAAGGATACGTGTAGCGAATCCCCCTTCAGGATTTTAGGCAGAAGTTCTCCAAATTTTTTTCCCCCTTGCTTGTCAAGAATTTTAAGGAAATTGCAACTTCTCCGGTTGTTCCCTCCCCATCATTAAACAAGAGGCCCACAGGCCTTATCGGTCACCTGAGTACTAGTGACAAAGTATCACTACTTCCATGGGCTAAGAAATCTAGAAAAAAATTTCCTGTTCTGAATATCTAAGCTAAATTCTAATGTTCAGCAACAGTTTAAAACAAGATGTGTTTTGAAAACTTCAATGCCCTCAAAAGTGCAAACGCTGATGAAAGGCTTTGCATAATGTGCATTAACATTAATATGTGTATTAACATTCTTTTCAGAATTCAGATGATTTGGTTGTGTCAGAAATTTCGGAAAAAACTTTTTTCACACCCTTCACATTAAACTAGTGTAATTAACTACTTAACAGAAAGGCATCAACCTATTTATTCGTAAAATCTACCATATGCACATCTTGGTGATCTTATAATCTCATCAAAACTGGAACAGGTGGTGTGACATCCAAGTTATTGATTTTGTGGTCTTGAATACAAGAGTTCCAAGAGAGAGGGGGAGGGGGAGGGGATAATAAATTTCAAAATTAGTATTCCCCTTCCCCTACAGATGCTACACACTAAATTTGGTCAAAAGTGGCCAAGTAGTTTAAGAGAAGAAGCTGAAAATGTTCAAATGTTAACGAAAGACACACGATGACTATTGATTTCAGACAATTCACAGTAATGGTTAAACTTGACTACATTACATGCTCTGTTGATTTCAGACAATTCACAGTAATGGTTAAACTTGACTACATTACATGCTCTCAGGGCCGTAACTGCCGATGAGGCAGACGAGGCAACTGCCTCGTCTGATTTTTTGGCAAAAAAGAAAATAAAATTATATAAATGTTATATTATAGGATATATGTTTAAAATGAAGACAAGCACCTTTGTCTTTGACACCATATTACGATTCTTTACATAGTACAAATGAAACACAAACATGATAAATTGGGATTTAAAAAGTGTCATTTTCAGTCGTAAAGTCAATCGGCGGCCCCCAATCCCCTGCCTCCCCTGATTTAGAACCCTACTTACGGCCCTGGCTCTGTTGATTTCAGACAATTCACAGTAATGGTTTTCTTTTTTAGAAAGGATGCTAAATAATGTCAGCCTTTCCCAGTAAAATTCAAAATGTCATAACTCAAAAATAAAAGTCTATCTCTTGCTTTATTTCATTAAAAAAGATCAAGTCAAAATATTTATCTATATAAACATTAATAGTGATACAACTTCAATTTTACCCAGATTTAGGTAAAATGCTAATTTTTGTAAATATCTTGAATTCTTTCAGAAATTTGGACAAACATTTTTTCCTGTCACTAGAAAGATATTGTTGAGAATCCAGGCACTAAGTTAATCAGTATTCAAAATTAAATAGATATATGCGTTTTATCACATTACTGCATTGGTTCCAGATCATATAACCCTTCTCATTTCACCCCCTCCTTTAGGATTGGCCATAATATTTTTATTTGAAGAAACTTGAATCCTTTACCCATAGTACTAATACTTTGTGGTAATGAAACTGACCTGTGATTCTGGAGAAAAAGCACATGTGAAAAGTTTATAGACAGATGGATGGAAAATGGACAGAAAAACTCAAAAAATCTTTAATTTGGGTGAGCTGATGAATGTTTACATTATTAACATACTTTGTCACATTTTAAATTCATGTACATACAATAACTCTTACAATGGTGAACATAAGTTCAAACAGAAACTACAGTTACAACATGTTGTGACTCCTCCAATCACACGCCTCTTCTGATTCATTCATGGCCAGATGCACCTACAATGATAAAATACTCTGAATATTAGATACAGATGTCACAATGAACAATTAACAGTACGATTCAGGAGATTAAGCTATACACAGGTACAAGTACTGGAAGCTGGGTTTGGTAGTGTCAAGGACCTAGAAAAGGACTTGCAACTGTTCAGGCACCATCACCATAAAATAAGAACAGACTTGAGTAAAAAATAAAAAATTCTTAAATTCCTATGCTTTATTGATGTTTTGAGTATTTAAAATCAAATCTCAACTTTATAAACTAGTACTTATTGTAACGGGGACCGTTACAGATGTTCCCCAAACACTCCCCCATTTAGCAAGTGGTGTCACTTATTTCAGTACAAGTGGTTTTGACCATTGCAAACTGTATAGCATGTGAATATATAACTATCATTTAACATTCAGTCCATTCCATACTAGTTCAAATCAGTTATAAAGATCTGAGAGTTTTGTTCACGTGCACGTACGTGCTTGCACGTGCATATAAATAATTTGACCATCTCGATACATTACAAGTCTTAACATATGAGTACAACAGAAGTTTCACAACTGTTCAATGACAAACGAGAAATTAATGGCAACTCAAAACTACAAAGACCGAAATCAATGCACGTGCATACACATGCGCGTTAGTAGGACACAACAATTTTGTTGATGCTAATCAATAGACATTTGAACAATATACTTACTATATGAATTTGGTATCGATTGCTTCACTCATAAGAAAGTTATTGGGATTTCAAAATCGTCCAATCAGAATTAAGCGCACGTGCATTCGCGTGCAGGGAAGTGATTTTGAGACTATTAATAAATTGAGAGGCCCAAAACATACCTGCAACCTAATTTTCAAACCTATTCATTGCAATCTCAAAATGTTATAGACCAATACTTAAATTTAGACGTCAAAAATTACATTGCACGCGCATTCACGTGCACGCGATTTTCATAATGGAAAAGTTGTTGACATCATTTCATAGACATTCATATCATAGATCCTCAGGGTAAATATGAATTTATTTCAGTTTTTAATTCAATAGTTATGACCATTTTAGTACCCGAAAAATGAAAGAAAAGGTATGCACGTGCATACACGCGCACGTGAGTATGACTCAGCATCAATGTTGATGTCATTCAATAGACATTTGATAGATATACTTACAGTATAAATTTCATATTGTTTCCATCATTTATAAGAAAGTTATGGCCATTTGAAAATCGTCCAATCACAATTTAGCACACGTGCATGCACGTGCCGGATGGTAATTATGACTGTACACTTTTGTTAAGAATATCAAGATACATATACAATACAAATTTGAAAAGATTTTGACAAAAAACAAAAAAGTTATGGTCATTGAATTAATTGAATATTCAAATGTCAATGCACGTGCGTGCGCATGCGCGTTTGCAATTTTTGAAACTTAAATTTGTAGATATTTATAATCTTTACCTATCCTGTAAGTATCATCAAATTGTCTTAATTTTCATGAAAATTATCAACGGTTTTGTATTATCCAATCAAATTGAAGCACACGTGCATGCGTGTGCAGAATTGAAATTTTGACGATGCCAAACGGTTAAGTTTCTCAAGTTATACCTGCAATATAAATATCAAACGATTTCTTTGAAAAATAAAAAAGTTAGACGCATTCCAAAATTTGTAAACAAAAAATCCAATGCACGTGCATGCACATGCATGCATTTTCAGACAAAATGACGTTCGTTCCGCACATCTACAAAGAGTATTCTATCATCCTAAAAAGGTTTCATCTTGATCCCTTGAGTAGTTTCTGAGAACACTCGTGGACAAAAAAGGGTGACAAGAATAAAGAAAGAATAATAATAATAATAATAATAATAATAATAAGAAACAGAGTAAAACCAATATGTTCCCAAACTTTGTTTGGGGAACATAATTACATCCACTTGAAATATGATAGCTTGATCAGATGTCCATTACATAGCACCTCATGTGGCAATACAGGGAACTAGGACAGATGTCCATTACACAGCACCTCATGTGGCAATACAGGGAACTAGGACAGATGTCCATTACACAGCACCTCATGTGGCAATACAGGGAACTAGGACAGATGTCCATTACATAGCACCTCATGTGGCAATGTAGGGAACTAGGACAGATGTCCATTACATAGCACCTCATGTGGCAATACAGGGAACTAGGACAGATGTCCATTACACAGCACCTCATGTGGCAATGCAGGGAACTAGGATAGATGTCCATTACATAGCACCTCATGTGGCAATACAGGGAACTAGGACAGATGTCCATTACATAGCACCTCATGTGGCAATACAGGGAACTAGAACAGATGTCCATTACATAGCACCTCATGTGGCAATACAGGGAACTAGGACAGATGTCCATTACATAGTACCTCATGTGGCAATGCAGGGAACTAGGACAGATGTCCATTACATAGCACCTCATGTGGCAATACAGGGAACTAGGACAGATGTCCATTACATAGCACCTCATGTGGCAATGCAGGGAACTAGGACAGATGTCCATTACATAGCACCTCATGTGGCAATACAGGGAACTAGGGCTGGGTATTGTCCGGAAATTCTGTATTGCGATATATTTTGATTTATAGATGGCATTGTGATATGTATTGCAAGATTTTCACTAAGAATCAAATTTACCTTATCTCATCAAGTATAGATTCTTCCTGCTCTACATCACTATACATTTAGTTTTTCTTACACGTGTGTGGTTCTAGACAAGAA
This sequence comes from Ostrea edulis, assembly GCF_947568905.1. Lineage (NCBI taxonomy): Eukaryota > Metazoa > Mollusca > Bivalvia > Ostreida > Ostreidae > Ostrea > Ostrea edulis. The sequence goes on from NC_079171.1 coordinate 17,159,807, forward strand.
GATTTTTGAAAATTGGTGAACTATAGGCACTTTTTGTCCCGCCCCTATGGCCTCAGGGGTGCAGGTATCCAGAAATTTACAATTTATGTCCCCCTTGTTCGAAAGATGCTTCACACCAAATGTGAAGAGAATTGGAATGATAGTTATGAAGAAGTTAAAAATGTCTATTGTTCACACATTTACAAACTGACCATTTAGGCCCCACCCTGATACCAAAACCCCTACTCCTGTGATCATCAAATTTACAATTTTGGTAAAGGACTACCTGTTCTTTCTGAATATCTATTCACTTTCAATTTAGTATCAATAGTACTAAAGAAGATGTTATTTAAGTGTTTTACACATAAATACTATATACCAAGTTTGGCCCCGCCATGGTCAGAACCCTTATATTGGGGATCATGAAATTTACAATTTTGGTAGAGGCTTTCCTGCTCTACATCACTATGCAATAGTTTTTTTTTTTTTTTTATTACACGTGTGCGGTTCTAGACAAGAAGATTTTTGAAATTGGTCAAATGTGGGCAGTTTTTGCCCTGCCCCTAAGGAGTGCAGGAATCCCGAAATTTACAATTTATGTCCCCCTTGCTCTTAATATGCATCATACCAAATTTGAAAAGAATTGGAATGATAGTTATCAAGAAGAAGTTAAAAATGTTCAATTGTTAACGCACGATGAACGACATACAATGCACGACAACCAATTGCTAATCAGCAATGAATGGTAGTGGTGACCTTCATCTTCCCTAATCAGCAATGAATGATAGTGATGACCTTCAAACCCCTCTAATCAGCAATGAATGATAGTGATGACCTTCAAACCCCTCTAATCAGCAATGAATGATAGTGATGACCTTCAAACCCCTCTAATCAGCAATGAATGATAGTGGTGACCTTCATCTTCCCAATTCAGCAATGAATGGTAGTGGCGAGTGTGCAAGTTCAAATCCCCCCCCCCCCCCCCCCCCCCCATATATATACACAATAAACTGAAGAATAAGAAAATCCACATCCCTATTGCATAATTATGATGCTGTTTACATCCTTTCAGTATTGGTATTTAGTTTTGAATACAGGATTCTGTTGTATGGATATCCTGAATGCTGATTCTGATGAAACAAGAGGTACTGTGAGCAATGCTCACTAAGAATACCCTCCGCTTACCCCAATCTCCCAAAGGGTGTTGGTAATAGGTATAAACTGCGTCTTTTCTGAGTGTAAAAAACAAATGGCATGACAAACCGAACCATATTGCTACTTCGATGTCCAGTGCACGTGACCTTTGAACCCCAAAATCGATAGGGAACATCTTCATCCCATGGGTAGTCCATATGTATGATATGGTGACGGTAGGTGGAAAGGATAACGCTTTAGAGCCCAGAAACCATATTGCTACTTCAATGTCCAGTGCGCTTGACCTTTGACCTTTTGACCCCAGAATCGATAGGGAACATCTTCATCCCATGGGTAGTCCATATATATGATATGGTGACGGTAGGTGGAAAGGATAATGCTTTAGAGCCTGGAAACCATTGCATCTACAGACAGACGGACGGACGGATGGACAGACAACCCGATTCCAGTATACCCCCCCCCCCCCCCCCAACTTGTTGAGGGGGTATAATAAAGTTTTACCTCCTTTCTGTATTGGAATCAGCACAGAATTATTTCTGTGGAAAGTCCTATTGTTATTGTTCTGTTTATTATTATTTTCCTGCCGTCAAAAATTTTTTTTGTCTTAAGACTTATCAAAAGACTTTATAGTTCATCATGTAGTACTTCTTGAGAAACAATAACATATCATCCTGCGTGATTGAACTTTGACCCCTTATGGAGTTATTGGACTTTACGTAAAAATCATTGTTAGCACTCCTCTTTAACCGTAAATGCAATGAGTATCAAACCTTTACTGAACTATAGAGATCATTTAGTAGAATTGATAGGTACATTAAACAAAGGATTTAATTACCCTTACGTTTTACGATTTCTACATAAAACATGTCAAATTCAAGAACAATTGGTCTAGAGGCATGTGATTATCCAGAATGGGGTCAGTGACCTTTGACCTTGAAAATTTGGTCAAGGTCATCTGAAAATATGAGAAAATGGCATATTTGATACCCTCTCTCCTGCAGGAGATACCCTTGAAATATGATTTGCAAAAGTATTAACATCTTAATTGGTTTCAATGTAACCAATTAAAATTCTGAACTTTGACCTTTCTCTGAATGACAATGGCTCAAGGCTCAAGTTAAAAGCTTTTTAGAACTACTCCTTCTACACCAAAAGTCTTAGAGATACAAAACCTTCACTAATTAATTCACATTAAAACACTCTTGCAGTGAGAGACTAATCATAGGGATCCAAGGACCCTTAAATTAGATATTGCCCCTGAAAGTCTCATATATCATCATTTAAGCCTTTACATTTACATTAATAAACATAGAGACATGGGACCACTTGCATTAAGACCCATGGCCTTTGACCTTCAAAATAAGGTCAAAGGTCAAGGTCATCATTATTTTTTTCATTTTCAAATTCTTTTAAAGTATTTTCAAATACAATAAATGTTATTTGACCCTATATTAGAACCTTTTTGACACATTTACATCCCCTTTGTGATCCTTTAAAATGTTTCAGCTTTATTATCTTAGATGTTATTCAAGATAATCAGGGAATGTTTCAACTTGCACTCTTAAGGACATGCGGGACGAAGTGGCCAAAAATAACTCGTCAATGAATATTTTTTCTTTTTTTCATGAAGCCCCATCAGGATGTCCTGTACAATGTGTATAAATTTCATGGCCACTTTCTAGGTATACAAGAGAGATAATAAGCTTTGAATTACCCCCTTTTCGAAAATTGTGAATTTTACAAGATTATTCCGATTTTCAATTCAAAAAAATAATTTGATGTAATTTTTATCTATATCTTTAACAATAATTTTTAGAATATATGTAAAATATAAATATATAATAATAAAATGTTTAAACATAACCATATAATAAGAAATTGGGAAAATTTAAGGTTTTGGGGTGGAAATTGGTACTCAAAAACAGGGTAGTCCAGATACTAAATGAAGCACTGCTCAAAAACTTGTCAATGAATTTTTTTGCAAACACTGTAATTAAAAGCTATTCATATACCCAACTTCCTGTAGAAATATGAAGGGGTGAAGCTAATCTTGATTTTGAGGTAGGCGTCCTTGAAGTTATACATTGATATGTTCACTTGGGGCTAGGCTTGGCGAAATATTTGTTATTAATAACTTTTAAGCTTATATTCTTTTCATGTACAACTACTGTTAAAAGTAATGGGGGGATGGGACAGTCTCAATTTATTTGCACTACAAAATTAAAAAAAAAAAGCTCATTGTCAAAGACGGCGGTGGGGGGGGGGGGGGGTGTGTGCAAGGGGGGGGGGGGGGGCAGCCTAATTCTTCGTGCCTGTTTTGGAATACATTGTTGGAAACTATATTTGTTTTGAACCTATTGAAATATTTAGAATTTCATAATTATGGAACAAAAATTGAGTTAATTAATGAAAACAAATTAAAAATTTTTTTTTTTAATATACATGTATATATTAAACATGGCTTCGAACAAAACGTCTTCTCTAGCGCTAAACAATACGTCTTCTTTCTAACCACGGGTTAGGTCTAGTTAACGTCAATATGAGCTACTACTTCCTTTACTAGATCAACAGCATTTCCGCGGCCATGGTAGCTAGTGTCGCTTGACTCGATCGTCTCCATGCTATTTTTCAAGGTATTTATGTATTGCACATGTTGTGACTTTGCGCCTTTTTCTTTTTCACATGTCTGCTTCTTGCATAAATTCTGACGTGTGTCATATTTTTAAAATTAGTTACCATTTCCGCAGCAGTGTTTCGTAAAGTTAGTAAAAATAATTTGGAATATGAAATAGTTTCAGAGATAAAGTGTACTTGTATTTACATGAAAATGCTTGCAAAAATTAAACATTCCTAGTATGGACGTTAATATTTGAACAAAAGTAACGATTGTCGTCATAAAGGGGGGGGGTATCAGTGGCGGATCCAGGAATTTCATAAGGGGGGGGGGGGCGCAGTAGAAGGCTGGGGTTGCCTTGAAGCTTTGCACTGATGGGGGTGCAGGGGGCGAAGCCCCCGGAAGCTAACGAAATTGTGCCAATAAGAGAGTGGGTTCTTTTTCATTTAGATAATGAACATATAACGTCTACATAGGCCTACGTATATTTTGCTCTTTTGTGGGCGTTTGTAATATTTTTTAGTAATGAATAAAACATATAATTGTAGTAGGCTTTAACTCAAATAACTCAAAAAAAAAAAAAAAATTCAAACGGGGGGGGCGCCCGATCCGCCTTTGGGTATTTTTTGCAAACAAGGATCGATTATAAAAGCACCTGAATAGTTCGTACGTTTCCCAAGCAAGATTCGGAGAAATGTGTGTCCAGTTCTAGTTTCACACTACTATAGTAAATATCAACAAACAATCATCATCTTACACTTTCACTGAGTCATTGTTTACAGACGGTTGACTTTCTTTTTGTAAATGCCTAGAGATGCAAATTGCATGTGCATGTAGGAGCGATTTCGGTGACTTGTAGGCTATACTATCAAAATTATTGTGGCGCATACTATACATATATATAATATATGCAATGTATATATATGAAAAAGAGACTTGTAATCACTATGAAATAAAATGAAAATTATCATTCGACAAGAATTCAATCAACAGATTTACACAAAACACTTGACAGCGGTAGCAAATATTACGACAAAATATGATGACATTTTCCCGCGATACAACGTCGTGATGTACTTTTTTTTATTATGACGTCGTATAGTGTGTCTGTACAGCATTGTGATTTTTCTCGGGAAGCTTAACTACGCTGCGTCCGGTTCTAAATTTATAATAATTCGCAACCATCACGTGATCATCGTCCCGCATATCCTTAAATCAGTGACCTTGAATTTTAGGTCAAGGTCAAAGTCATCAATAGTTTTTAATGCTTTTTTTTATAAAAATTATGATAGAAATTCAGAGGTTGCAAAGTTAAGAAATTAACCCCTTCTTTACAAAACACTATATTTCAGTCCTTTAGAAGTTTTTTTAAAATAAATTATGGAGGGTGGAAAGCCCTCTAATTGTTCGCTAATTCATACTAGAATTGTTCCTTAGGGCTGTTCCATTACACATATGGGGTACCAGGGGAAGGCAGTTTTTTCAAAAATCTATGGGTGGTTCACACTGGTGGTATATTGATTCTATGGTGGGTGGCTTTTGCATGAAAATTGCATATACCAGGGTAATGTACGAGATAATAATCAGAAGAACACAAAATTGACAGAGACAATCTTGGCATTCTGTAAATTATGCTCGAAAGGGAATTGTATACATTGAATACTGAAATAAAGTTGATATCAAGATGAAAAAGTATTTTGTGCTGTAGGGTAGGAAAAAATTCTGATTTGGGAATATTTTAAATTCTGGTTCTCGAATAAATCAATTTGCTTCTATAGATGCCTATAAAACTTCATTATTTGTCTCTATGGATGCCTATAAAACTTCATTATTTGTCTCTATGGATATAAAACTTCATTATTTGCCTCTATGGATGCTTATAAAACTTCATTATTAGTCTCTATGGATATAAAACTTCATTATTTGTCTCTATGGATATAAAACTTCATTATTTGTCTCTATGGATGCCTATAAAACTTCATTATTTGCCTCTATGGATGCCTATAAAACTTCATTATTTGTCTCTATGGATGCCTATAAAACTTCATTATTTGTCTCTATAGATGCCTATAAAACTTCATTATTTGCCTCTATGGATGCCTATAAAACTTCATTATTTGTCTCTATAGATGCCTATAAAACTTCATTATTTGCCTCTATGGATGCCTATAAAACTTCATTATTTGCCTCTATGGATGCCTGTAAAACTTCATTATTTGTCTTTATGGATGCCTATAAAACTTCATTATTTGCCTCTATGGATATAAAACTTCATTATTTGTCTCTATGGATGCCTATAAAACTTCATTATTTGCCTCTATGGATGCCTATAAAACTTCATTATTTGTCTCTATGCCTATAAAACTTCATTATTTGTCTCTATGGATATAAAACTTCATTATTTGTCTCTATGGATGCCTATAAAACTTCATTATTTGTCTCTATGCCTATAAAACTTCATTATTTGTCTCTATGGATATAAAACTTCATTATTTGTCTCTATGGATGTCTGTAAAACTTCATTATTTGTCTCTATGGATGCCTATAAAACTTCATTATTTGTCTCTATGGATATAAAACTTCATTATTTGTCTCTATGGATGCCTATAAAACTTCATTATTTGTCTCTATGGATATAAAACTTCATTATTTGTCTCTATGGATGCTTATAAAACTTCATTATTTGCCTCTATGGATGCCTATAAAACTTCATTATTTGTCTCTATGGATATAAAACTTCATTATTTGTCTCTATGGATGCCTATAAAACTTCATTATTTGCCTCTATGGATGCCTATAAAACTTCATTATTTGTCTCTATGGATGCCTATAAAGCTTCGTTATTTGTCTCTATGGATATAAAACTTCATTATTTGTCTCTATGGATATAAAACTTCATTATTTGCCTCAATGGATGCTTATAAAACTTCATTATTTGCCTCTATGGATGTCTATAAAACTTCATTTTTTGCCTCTATGGATATAAAACTTCATTATTTGTCTCTATGGATGCCTATAAAGCTTCGTTATTTGTCTCTATGGATGCCTATAAAGCTTCGTTATTTGTCTCTATGGATATAAAACTTCATTATTTGTCTCTATGGATGCCTATAAAACTTCATTATTTGTCTCTATGGATATAAAACTTCATTATTTGCCTCAATGGATGCTTATAAAACTTCATTATTTGCCTCTATGGATGCCTATAAAACTTCATTATTTGTCTCTATGGATATAAAACTTCATTATTTGTCTCTATGGATGCCTATAAAACTTCATTATTTGTCTCTATGCCTATAAAACTTCATTATTTGTCTCTATGGATATAAAACTTCATTATTTGTCTCTATGGATGCCTATAAAACTTCATTATTTGCCTCTATGGATGCCTATAAAACTTCATTATTTGTGTCTATGGATATAAAACTTCATTATTTGTCTCTATGGATATAAAACTTCATTATTTGTCTCTATGGATGCCTATAAAACTTCATTATTTGTCTCTATGGATGTCTATAAAACTTCATTATTTGTCTCTATGGATATAAAACTTCATTATTTGTCTCTATGGATGCCTATAAAACTTCATTATTTGTCTCTATGGATGCCTATAAAACTTCATTATTTGCCTCTATGGATGCCTATAAAGCTTCGTTATTTGTCTCTATGGATATAAAACTTCATTATTTGTCTCTATGGATGCCTATAAAACTTCATTATTTGTCTCTATGGATGCCTATAAAACTTCATTATTTGTCTCTATGGATATAAAACTTCATTATTTGCCTCTATCGATGCTTATAAAACTTCATTATTAGTCTCTATGGATATAAAACTTCATTATTTGTCTCTATGGATATAAAACTTCATTATTTGTCTCTATGGATGCCTATAAAACTTCATTATTTGCCTCTATGGATGCCTATAAAACTTCATTATTTGTCTCTATGGATGCCTATAAAACTTCATTATTTGTCTCTATAGATGCCTATAAAACTTCATTATTTGCCTCTATGGATGCCTATAAAACTTCATTATTTGTCTCTATAGATGCCTATAAAACTTCATTATTTGCCTCTATGGATGCCTATAAAACTTCATTATTTGCCTCTATGGATGCCTGTAAAACTTCATTATTTGTCTTTATGGATGCCTATAAAACTTCATTATTTGCCTCTATGGATATAAAACTTCATTATTTGTCTCTATGGATGCCTATAAAACTTCATTATTTGCCTCTATGGATGCCTATAAAACTTCATTATTTGTCTCTATGCCTATAAAACTTCATTATTTGTCTCTATGGATATAAAACTTCATTATTTGTCTCTATGGATGCCTATAAAACTTCATTATTTGTCTCTATGCCTATAAAACTTCATTATTTGTCTCTATGGATATAAAACTTCATTATTTGTCTCTATGGATGCCTATAAAACTTCATTATTTGTCTCTATGGATATAAAACTTCATTATTTGTCTCTATGGATGCTTATAAAACTTCATTATTTGCCTCTATGGATGCCTATAAAACTTCATTATTTGTCTCTATGGATATAAAACTTCATTATTTGTCTCTATGGATGCCTATAAAACTTCATTATTTGCCTCTATGGATGCCTATAAAACTTCATTATTTGTCTCTATGGATGCCTATAAAGCTTCGTTATTTGTCTCTATGGATATAAAACTTCATTATTTGTCTCTATGGATATAAAACTTCATTATTTGCCTCAATGGATGCTTATAAAACTTCATTATTTGCCTCTATGGATGTCTATAAAACTTCATTATTTGCCTCTATGGATATAAAACTTCATTATTTGTCTCTATGGATGCCTATAAAGCTTCGTTATTTGTCTCTATGGATGCCTATAAAGCTTCGTTATTTGTCTCTATGGATATAAAACTTCATTATTTGTCTCTATGGATGCCTATAAAACTTCATTATTTGCCTCTATGGATATAAAACTTCATTATTTGCCTCAATGGATGCTTATAAAACTTCATTATTTGCCTCTATGGATGCCTATAAAACTTCATTATTTGTCTCTATGGATATAAAACTTCATTATTTGTCTCTATGGATGCCTATAAAACTTCATTATTTGCCTCTATGGATGCCTATAAAACTTCATTATTTGTGTCTATGGATATAAAACTTCATTATTTGTGTCTATGGATATAAAACTTCATTATTTGTCTCTATGGATGCCTATAAAACTTCATTATTTGTCTCTATGGATGTCTATAAAACTTCATTATTTGTCTCTATGGATATAAAACTTCATTATTTGTCTCTATGGATGCCTATAAAACTTCATTATTTGTCTCTATGGATGCCTATAAAACTTCATTATTTGCCTCTATGGATGCCTATAAAGCTTCGTTATTTGTCTCTATGGATATAAAACTTCATTATTTGTCTCTATGGATGCCTATAAAACTTCATTATTTGTCTCTATGGATGCCTATAAAACTTCATTATTTGCCTCTATGGATGCCTATAAAGCTTCGTTATTTGTCTCTATGGATATAAAACTTCGTTATTTGTCTCTATGGATATAAAACTTCATTATTTGTCTCTATGGATGCTTATAAAACTTCATTATTTGCCTCTATGGATATAAAACTTCATTATTTGCCTCTATGGATGCTTATAAAACTTCATTATTTGTCTCTATGGACGTCTATAAAACTTCATTATTTGTCTCTATGGATGCCTATAAAACTTCATTATTTGTCTCTATGGATGCCTATAAAACTTCATTATTTGTCTCTATGGACGTCTATAAAACTTCATTATTTGTCTCTATGGATGCCTATAAAACTTCATTATTTGCCTCTATGGATATAAAACTTCATTATTTGTCTCTATGGATGCCTATAAAACTTCATTATTTGTCTCTATGGACGTCTATAAAACTTCATTATTTGTCTCTATGGATATAAAACTTCATTATTTGCCTCTATGGATGGATAGGAGTGTACCAAAATAACACCCTCCCCATCCCATATATGTTTTACTGGAACAGCTCTTAGGTACCAGGAACCACCTTTGTGTGTGTACTTACTTTTTCCATCACAGGCCACTATCTTCACTTTATCACATTTGGCTAGCTCCTGAACATCTCGGAAATCTACGTTATTCAACACAAATGTCCAAACATTGTCACAAAACCTGTAGGTGTTCAATTTTCCCTACAAAATTAAATAACTTCATTTAAACAATGTCATAGGCAATAACATTAATTTTCACATTTCAACTTATTTTTAAAGTCCCATGGAGCCAATTTCTCAAATGTAAATGTAAACATCATTAAGAACGACAGATGCAGATTCGAGTGAGCTAAACATCATTAAGAATGACAGATGCAGATTCGAGTGAGCTAAACATCATTAAGAATGACAGACACAGATTCGGGTGAGCTGCAGATTCGGGTGAGCTAAACATCATTAAGAACGACAGACGCAGATTCAGGTGAGCTAAACATCATTAAGAATGACAGACACAGATTCGGGTGAGCTAAACATCATTAAGAATGACAGACACAGATTCGGGTGAGTTAAACATCATTAAGAATGACAGACACAGATTCGGGTGAGCTAAACATCATTAAGAATGACAGATGCAGATTCGGGTGAGTTAAACATCATTAAGAATGACAGACACAGATTCGGGTGAGCTAAACATCATTAAGAATGACAGACGCAGATTCGGGTGAGCTAAACATCATTAAGAATGACAGATGCAGATTCAAGTGAGCTAAACATCATTAAGAACGACAGACGCAGATTCGGGTGAGCTAAACATCATTAAAAATGACAGACGGAGATTCGGGTGAGCTAAACATTATTAAGAATGACAGACGGAGATTCGGGTGAGCTAAACATCATCAAGAACGACAGACGCAGATTCGGGTGAGCTAAACATCATTAAGAATGACAGACGGAGATTTGGGTGAGCTAAACATCATTAAGAATGACAGATGGAGATTCGGGTGAGCTAAACATCATTAAGAATGACAGACACAGATTCGGGTGAGCTAAACATCATTAAGAATGACAGACGGAGATTCGGGTGAGTTAAACATCATTAAGAATGACAGACGGAGATTCGGGTGAGCTAAACATCATTAAGAATGACAGATGGAGATTCGGGTGAGCTAAACATCATTAAGAATGACAGACGGAGATTCGGGTGAGCTAAACATCATTAAGACCGACAGACGCAGATTCGGGTGAGCTAAACATCATTAAGAACGACAGACGCAGATTCAGGTGAGCTAAACATCATTAAGAATGACAGACACAGATTCGGGTGAGCTAAACATCATTAAGAATGACAGACGGAGATTCGGGTGAGCTAAACATCATTAAGAATGACAGACGGAGATTCGGGTGAGCTAAACATCATTAAGAATGACAGACGGAGATACGGGTGAGCTAAACATCATTAAGAATGACAGATGGAGATTTGGGTGAGCTAAACATCATTAAGAATGACAGACGGAGATTCGGGTGAGCTAAACATCATTAAGAATGACAGACGGAGATACGGGTGAGCTAAACATCATTAAGAATGACAGATGGAGATTTGGGTGAGCTAAACCTCATTAAGAATGACAGATGGAGATTCGGGTGAGCTGAACATCATTAAGAATGACAGATGGAGATTCGGGTGAGCTAAATATGTAGAACAATTTGTTTATAAAGCTTGACTTGGTCACTTTACATTACATGGATCTCGCTAGTCACCTGATCTGTAGCTTTAACAATAGGACAATAATGAGTCATGGATTTGGTAGTCACCTGATCTGTAGCTTTAACAATAGGACAATAATGAGTCATGGATCTCAGTAGTCACTTTGACACAGTATAACTGGAAAGTTCACTAACCATTTCCAACAATTTTGGCAAATTAGAGTTATCTTTCTTGGTTTTGATAACAATAATTAATTAACAATAATAATGCTACAACAGAGAAATTTGATGTGGATGAAAAGTGGAGAATATGTACAACAGTATTTTGAAATTGAAAACTTTAAAATTTACTATATTTAGTCAAAAAAATGCAAATTTATTAGACAGCAATCTGAAAAAAATTTAAAACCCCTGCTGTACTCAAACCCGCGATCTACAGTTCAGAAGTCGACATGCTAACCTACTGAGCTACTTAGCTAGCCAATGATTTCTGTAATGAAGAAACAAATATTGCTGATACTTATATTTTCATCCATGTTTTAAAAGGAAGTAAGCCATTATGACGATGTAGAGTACCTCCTTAAGGTTAATTGTCTGAAAGTATAGTTGCACTAAAGTTTATATGACAATAATCATCTTATTAACACTTGTATATGTATGCTAGAGTGAATATAAACAAGTTAAATGACAGTTGTGGTTAACCAACATTTGTGCACACAAGCATTCAATGTAAAGTATCGTGTATCTGCAGAAAATTCTAACCCAGCATTATAGCGGGGTGTGCATTCGATCTACAAGACTTCTAGTAAAAGGATAACCCCTTTTAATTCAGATCCCAGTTCAGGTCACCCTAGACCATTTTCACTGTCATCACAACACTGATGTAAAATTAATATTGTCAGAGCTTTAAGCATGTCATTTGTGTGCTAACATTAAAAAAAGAGTACTTTGAAAGTAAAAGTAAACCTAGTATTTGCTATATGAGAAGTGAAGATAACAAACAGTGATCAATCTCATAAATCCCATAAGAATTCAAAATAGATAGTTGGGCAAACACAGACCCCTGGACACACCAGAGCATCCCCTGTTGACCGGTCACACCCGCCGTGCGCCCTATATCCTGATCAGGTAAACAGAACCATTTGTAGTCAAAATCAGTGTGCCACGAATGGTCTAACAATCGACATGAAACATGTCAGACAGCATTTGACCCCATGATAGGTTGTATTAGTAAACTAGATTGTTATAACAACCATAGAATTTGCGAAATACTGACTTTAATCGAGACTGTTGAAACCCCTGTACCATCAACTTGTTTGTTAGTAGCTTGCCTCAATTTAAAAACTGACCATACGCATTATGTGTTGTCTGCCACCTTGGTCTAAACTTGTGATCTACACAAAGAAACATACTAAAGGTCCGCAAAATCAGTTATTATCAATATATACAAAAAAAAGAAATAAATTTATTCTGTCAATCTACCTTATTTGTTATCTATCATGTATCCTGATGCAGACCTCCCCACCCTTTTCCAATTTTAACCCTGATGCAGACCTGCCCATGCATCCTTTTAATGAATAAGTGTAATCTAACTGCTTATTTTGGTGGAATTTCAGAGGCAATATTTTCATATTTTGAAAAGTTTCTGATATACTAGACGTATATGTACATAATCCCAGGGAATCTGAGAGGTTCTGATATACTAGAGGTATATGTAAATAATCCCAGGGAATCTTAGAAGTTCTGATGTCTAGAGGTATATGTACATAATCCCAGGGAATCTTAGAAGTTCTGATGTCTAGAGGTATATGTAAATAATCCCAGGGAATCTGAGAGGTTCTGATATACTAGAGGTATATGTACATAATCCCAGGGAATCTGAGAGGTTCTGATGTCTAGAGGTATATGTACATAATCCCAGGGAATCTGAGAGGTTCTGATATACTAGAGGTATATGTACATAATCCCAGGGAATCTGAGAGGTTCTGATGTCTAGAGGTATATGTACATAATCCCAGGGAATCTGAGAGGTTCTGATATACTAGAGGTATATGTAAATAATCCCAGGGAATCTTAGAAGTTCTGATGTCTAGAGGTATATGTACATAATCCCAGGGAATCTTAGAAGTTCTGATGTCTAGAGGTATATGTACATAATCCCAGGGAATCTGAGAGGTTCTGATATACTACAGGTATATGTACATAATCCCAGGGAATCTTAGAAGTTCTGATGTCTAGAGGTATATGTAAATAATCCCAGGGAATCTGAGAGGTTCTGATATACTACAGGTATATGTGTATAGGACTCCAAAGTGTGATGGGAGTCCAAAGTGCAATGGTCACGCTAAAACCCCGATGGTGTGACACGCCAAAGTATGATGGTCCTCACTCATGTGCCAAAGTGTGATGGTCTGACACGCTGACAAAGTGCGATGGCGTGACACGATGAAATCCATTGGTTTGTAAACGACACAGTGTTTTGGTACAGACTGAACCAACCGTGCGTTGTTTCACCAAAATATCAGCATAAAATCTATGCACAAAAAATAAGAATAAGAACTTATTTCATTACCCTTTAGTTGTTGTGTTATCAAACACAAAATTTTCCAACGTGAAATCGTATAGAATGTTTTGTATTATAACATACCCCAAGAAATTTAATACGTGTCCCTCAAAGTAATAAATGATCATGAATTAAAGAATGTTTGGGAGAAGTAGAGAGTTCGACAACAAATGTACTTTGCCGTTCTCACTATCTTCAACAGTGTAAACCTTGCCGTTGCTGTCGTCCGTGTTGCATTTTTTTGGTTTTATTTTGAAAGACGTTAAGAATGACGTCACAATGACGTGACGTCACAAACGTTACTGAACTCCGCACCATCGGACTTTGGCGTGACCATCGGACTTTGGGGTCCGTAACGTTAACAAACCATCGCACTTTGGCGCAGACCATCGCACTTTGGAGCGACCATTGCACTTTAGAGTCTTACATATGTAAATAATCCCAGGGAATCTTAGAAGTTCTGATGTCTAGAGGTATATGTACATAATCCTAGGGAATCTGGTTCTGATGTCTAGAGGTATATGTACACAATCCCAGGGAATCTGAGAGGTTCTGATATACTACAGGTATATGTACACAGGGTTCGAAATTAACTTTTTCAAGCACTAGTCCGTACGGACTAGTCACTGTTGATGTTCACTAGTCCGCAAAGCATTTCACTAGTCCGTCCAGTATATCATAAAATGATCTTCATTTTAATCAAACCAAACACATCACAGTTGCAAACAATTCAATTTCTGACACCTACAGAAGAAAAAGAGACCACCATATTTTATTTCGTATTCAAAATCTTCAGAAGCATACAATATTAACCTCCGAGTTAATCCTTTTATAAACGTCCATAAGTGCGTTCGAGATCGATGTTCCTGTTGTTTTGGTGCTCAGATTTTAGAGTCACAGGAGTTCGAAATTTTATCAATAAAGTCAATAAAATTCACTCGATTGACCAAGTCATGAGCTATAGTGTTATGAACTACTGTGTTAGAGTCGCGAATGACGAGAACATGTGCGCACAAACGTGCATCTTCTCAGACCAGATTACTTGCAATTCTTACACCTAGAACACGTTCTCGTGATGTGTACTCGGCGTTCGGAATCGGCAGGAATTTGACAATTTGTGCACGTTCGAAGAACGGCGGTCTCGAACACACTCCATGTGTTTGGAAGATCAGGATGTCATAGTCATGCAAACACTTGACCATGCAGGTAATCAACCATAAGTTCAAACATCTAAGAGACAAATCTTCCTAAAAATCTTTCCGGATTTTCACTAGTCCGTACGGACTAGTGCTATAGAGAGTTCACTAGTCCAACACGTTTTTTACTAGTCTCGGACTTACGGACATGAGTTAATTTCGAACCCTGGTACATAATCCCAGGGAATCTGGTTCTGATGTCTAGAGGTATATGTACATAATCCCAGGGAATCTGGTTCTGATGTCTAGAGGTATATGTACATAATCCTAGGGAATCTGGTTCTGATGTGACAGAAATGAGATAATTAAAAGCAGAATGTGGAAGGATATTGTTACCAACAGAACCTGATGAAATAACCAAGAACTTTTTTTTCTATCCATCGGTAAAAAATGTTTATAATTTTGTTCGATCGACAAATTACTCGTCTTTAAACATTGAGTTTGACATCCTCATTAATTTAATCAGTCGGATCAGTAAAATGCTTTTTTCCAAAGTGTCAGCGCGAAGTGTAAAGCTTCCTGCTAATGAGCCAAACATCGCATGCCTTTGTGTGTTTCTATTCACATATATGAGGTGAAAATTGGCAATATAATTTACATTTTTAGTCTTCAAAATACTTATCAATGGAAAGATATCCTCACTGAGATTGTGAGCGAAGTAAAAAAAACAACTCCAATATGTCAGATGGAATGGGCAATATCGGCCAAAGTTACATGGATCTAAAGTGTTCGAAGTTGAATTGCACAATGCACATGGAGTTTGCCTACTGCAGTCTGAGAATTTAACTTTTTAAATGGCATAGACAATACGTCTATGTCTTTTTGATGTGGCATAGACCTATGGGATTTGGCAAAGACCTGACCAAAACTCCTTGCAGGAAACACACCACATTTCTCTTCCCTCAAACTTCAACTATACTCGTCTGTTCTGCCAGTGTGGCTTGAATTCGCGTTTTCTTTCTTCTTTTTTATATAGCTTGCGTTTTTCTTGTTCTGATTCTTTTTTGTTTGTTTGAAACCTTTTGGTTTAATGCCAGGCTTTGTGCCTTGAAAATACTTGAACTGTGGAATCATTTACACACTATTGACCTTCACCTAAAAATTATTTTTGCTAAGTTGGACGTATATTATTTTGTTTTGACATTCTTGCAATACTTGAATATTTGGGAAATAAAGAAAAAAAGGACAACTCTAGTTATATTGTTGGGGAAAATTTCAATTGAAAAATCGATCCCAATAAAATTTATCAACGCAGATAAAAAAAAAATTTCAAAAGCATCAACATTTAAAGACATACAGATCATATGCTGAACAATTTGTCTAGAGCAGTAGTCATAGTCTCCAAACTGCTTAGACACTTAAGTCATATACTTTTAAATTAATGGAAGGAAAATCGAGGTCACAAAAATAGATTTTAACGATTGCATGGGAAAACATTTATTTTGTGTGCATTATCACACACACATATCATAATTTTTCCTTTCTTTCTTAGAATTTGGCATAGACAATTCGGGATATCTTATTTGCACATGGCATGGCCAGACCTCATTTGGCATAGCCGCGGTCTATCGGTCTACCGTTAAATTCTCAGACTGATACTATGCGTGATGCAGTTAAGGGCATAAGAAAAGATTTTTGCTTTTACTGTGCATCAGCTGATGCCGATTTCAAAGGACCATAATTTATTACAGAAATTCTGTAGGGTTCTCTCGATCCATGCTGATTGTCTTGTCAAAGAGCTAGAGATTTTCAAAGAGAAATCCTCTGAAATAGACTTATGAAATTATTGATAGGAACAGTCAACTTGTCATAGTTTTGAGTATTTTGAACAGTCATTTTTTCCCCACACCTTTTTTGGCTTGATTCTTTCCGAAAAATATCTCAATAAATCTGTTCACTGTTTTATATTGTGATTTTTATCATTGATTTTAAATTCAACTTCAATAAAAAAAAAAATTCCTTTCCTCCCTCCTGGTCTGAACCCCCCCCCCCCCCCCCTCCGACAGTAATTCCAAACAAACTTTTTTTAAGGATGGCCCCACCCCCGGGGGCCAGGATTTTAACAAACTTGATTCTGCACTATGTCTAACTGTAGCTCTCTGAAAAAATATTGTGATGGAACAGAGAACTACAGATCCAAAACCCTTTGATTTATGGCGCACAAAGAGCTGTGCATGGTTGAGGCCTGATATCGTTGTATTCTTGTGTTGCTGTCTTATAAATTTAATACCAAAAAATTCTTAACATATTTTCTTACTATACTGTGTCCAAACATACCTTCAAATATCCATTAAAGCCCCATACGACCCGAAAACTAATAGCTTCAAATGATTTCGTTTGTTGACGTAGCAATGTTAGGTAGCCAGTCAATTTGAACCCTATTGCTATTAGTATCTATATTCATAAAATTCGTTATAAGTTATGTATTCGCTCTTCGTTTATTATCAACACGAATAATTTATAGAAATTAAAAAAAATATATAGTTTTAAAGGTAAAATAAGCTCTTGATTAATGAAAATGCTAGAAAAGCCCATTTTGGTCCTTAACACTCCTGTGGCAGGGATGGAGATCGGACCAGACTAATGAAAGTCGCATAGTCATGAGTAATCTGAATAATTACTATTTAAAAGAACTGGGATGATATATTATCCAAAATATTTAGTTAAAATATTTGTGGGGATATTAGTTCACATCTAAACATTATTGTGCAAGTATGGAAATGAACCAGGACTCGAATTGACTGACTACCTAACATGGCTACGTCAACGATCGAAATCATCAAAAGCTATGAGTTTTTGGGTCATATGCGACTTTCAGGAATATTTGAAGGTATGTTTGGACACAAGGAGGAAAATATGTTAGGAATTTTTTAATATTAAATTTATGAGACAACAACACAAGAATACAACGATATCAGGCCTCAACTGTGCGCAGCTTTTTGTGCACCGTAAATCTAAGATTTTTTTTATAAGGGGTGGATCTATAGCTCTCTGTTCCGTCACAATATTTTTTTCAGAGAGCTACAGTTCTGCAGCTACACTATGTCAGGAAGCTTTCATGTAAATCTCAGCTCTTCTGGCCCAGTGTTTCTTGAGAAGATTTTCCCTATATTTTGTAAGTAAAACTTTGATTCCCTATTGTGGCCCCATCCCACCCCCAGGGGTCATGATTTTAATAAACTTGAATCTGCACTATATCAGGAAGCTTCCATGTGAATTTCAGCTCCTCTGGCCCAGTGGTTCTTGAGAAGAAGATTCTTAACTAACCCCACCTTATTTTTGCATTTTTGTGATTATCTCCCCTTTGCAGGGGGCATGGCCCTTCATTTGAACAAACTTGAAAGCCCTTCATCCAAGGATGCTTTAATTGTGCCAAGTTTGGTTGAAAAGTGATTCTAGAGAAGAAGATGAAAATGTGAAAAGTTCACGCCGACGGACAATGGACAAATTTTGATCAGAAAAGCTCACTTTGAAGGCTCCGGTGACCTAATGATAGTTTATTTTATGGAATTTACATGCATAGACGGTAAGTAATGCAGCATTAATAGTGATACATAGTTGGTTTAATAGTCAACTAACTTATTTGAAGCGAATTGCACATTAATTGCTAGAACCGGCTGAAGCTGAAAGTAAATTTCCAGACATGAATTATGAAGGACTGCTCTAAGAGTCTGTGAAGGCGTCAGTCTAAATATTCAGCCCAGCCGAATCTCAGCTGAGATTACATTATAGTATGAAAAAAATGGAATAAAAATTCCATAAAAGAAATATTCAATACAGTGCTCCAAGTTGCGAGTAAAACGGTCGCATTTGCGACCAGAAAATCGATTTTGCGACTAGAGATTATATTTAAGTCGCATATTTGCGAGTGGAAAAAAAATGGGCATCCAGTAAAATCTTGTAATCGGGATCGGAAGTCTGAATAAATATGTTTCAGTCTCGGTCAAAACAGCGTTTGAAAGCAATCAAGATGGCGGTAAAACGAGGGTTAAAGCACTTTGGACTTAATAAAAAGTAGAAGCCTCGGCCTAGTACATGTAACGAAGAAATTCAAAAATCACACTGAGAAAGTTCTGCATTTAAAGATGACTAAAGAAAAATGCAAAAGTAAAGGAAGACCCGAATCCTAATGGCTGAAGGAATTTTCGTGGTTGATATAAAGAGATTGCAAAATGTTTTGCAGAATTTGTGAGGCCAATCAGCCAGCAACGTCCACCATTTCTGGACACCCATTGTCCGATTTCACCACGACCTGGTGTACATCTTTCAAATGTGGAAGTGTGACTATTCACGGTAACAGTGAGAGACACGTCTTGTCCGTGTAAGTCGGGAGGGGCAACTGTTGCTGCTAATTTTCACAGACAATTACAACTCGGGATGTAGTGTTCTTATTGATGCTGGTACTGATTGTTCAGCAAAAGATCGAACAAAAGTAGAAGCTCTTATTCACATAAGCAGTGAAGACCAACTTATTGAGGACTTTAAAGCAAATCCTTGTTTGGAACGCTGGGTTTTCTTCTCCAGAAGCGTACTATAAAATATACAAGATGACCCAATGCAATACAACTTTTACCAGAGTAAATACTTAACTTGTTAGCATCCAGCATGTTTCAAAGCACATTTCTATTCAGTTTAAAAACAAAACGCATACATGGGTGTATATTTTTTTCTTGAAAGATATTCAAATTAAAAAAAAATTGTAGGCCTTATTTACAAAATCTTTTACCATAACGAATAGAAATTTTGAACATGGCGACTAGAAATTTGAAAATGGCGACCAGAAATATTTCTAGGTCGCCATTTTGCGACCTGATATCAGATGTGACTTGGAGCTCTGCAATATTTAGGAAATTGAATACTAATTATGCATACCAGAGCACCTTTTTCGGTGCTCAAAATAACGGAAGTTATTCCTACATAAAACTCATTAAAGAGGTTCGCACCTGAGATTTGGAGTAATGTCAATTTTTTGGGAAGTGTATTTTTGATTTCTACATTGAAGGAGAATTAGGAAATCAAAAAGAAAAATTGGGGTCGCAACACTTGTTATTGAGCTATAGTGTTCTAAACATGACCTTTTTGCACTTAAATTTTATTCAATTAAACTTGGCATTTCTGTTGGTGTCAACACAACATAAGCAACACAAATCAATCACTACATAAAATAGATACATAATCATGTCTTCTAACACTACAGATAAAAAAAAATATAAATTAATACTAGTAATGGAAATAAATAATGACCTTTTTGCACTTGATATACGAAAAACTTCATGATATCAAAATTGATGGTTTAAAAGGACATATTAGGAGTAATGTCAATTTCTAAAATTTTACAAAATCAATATGAAAGTAAACTGATGACGTCATGACTATACATCAAGTGACGTTGACACATGTAAGGAATTTGTTATGTGCGCCATGCAAATATCAACAAAATGTGTAGTAGTTTTTGAAATATATGACATGGGATATATGGAATATATATGTGAAACGCTGAGAATTTATTGATATTATGAAGGTATGTTGATTTCATTCATTAATGGGGAAAACATTCTATTTAGCATGTCGATCCGATTTTCCTCTGTCACACACTGAAATAAAACTGCAAAAGTAGCACACTATGCTGCATACTTTTAGAGACTTTTTATACAACGTGTGAAAGGTCATAAACTAATGTACACGGCAATTACTGATAGAATCGTCTGTTAAGAAACTTTTAAAGAAAACTGCATAGCATCAGTGCAATATGTAAAACATAGGCTAGATGGTTTCGCGTTTAAATGTTTAATAATTATTTCTTACTGAAAGTGGTAGGATTCTATCAGTAATTCTGATAAACTATGGGTGTTTTACTGTCAATATCGCCAGTTAGACCAATACTTAAATTCTGGAGTAGTGTGCTACTTTTCCATTTTCTATTAAGGTACATTCATGATCTATTTATAACAGTCATGCAATGACGTCATACGGAAGAGCATGTTTGTCATGTTGTTATGATACAAAATGTTCTCATGTAAATAACCAAAATAGTTTTTAAGAGTTAGTAGCTCCCTCTCTCTGTGCAAGACATATTTTAAAAATTATGCAGTTTACGTGCATAAATGGAGCATAACCTGCCTTAACATACCCGCGAGGTAGTAAAAAGAATTGTAGAGTATTCTTCTATTACTACCACTGATAGGCAGTAAAAAGAATTGTAGTGTGTTTTTCTATTATCAAATGTTACCTTGAGCTGTATTCTGTTCTTGACACGGTTAGCCAGGGCTGTATTGATAGCTTTGTCAAACTGTAGCAGAACCTTCAGTGCTAACTGAGGAGTAATTTGTCCACACTACAATTCAATAATCATCATAAAATCAAATGCTAGCACATAGCAAAGAGGTTATAATTACAAGAAGTTAGAGATTACAAACTTGGGACACAGGAAAATTATGTCATACTTTACACAAGAGAACCATTAAAGATGATATAGAAAAAGATCATCCACAGCACTTTTTGGTACAGGGACCAGGTCCCTTTTATTGGAGAAAATCATTGTTTTCTGATAAATTTGGAAAACTGAGTATGTTTCATCCAAGTAAAGCTTAAAACATAATAACCATTTCAACCTTTATATTTCATCAGTTCTTGACTCTATTTATCGACAACAACCCCCCCAACCCCCCCTCCCCAAATCAGTTTAAAATGCAAAATATCTTTTTACCAGTAAATGCATTTGGGAAATTTTGCTCATATAGTTGGGAAAATATAGGTAACCTTTTTGTCATTGGTAAATGGTAATGGGTCTGATATTCGGTCTAGCTTTGAGGGGAGTGATGGTCCTATGTAGTAACATAAGGTACATTTGGGTCACTCCAGCCAGATCGAGGTTCTGCAGCGACACTCATTCAATTCTCCTTCAATATGAAAGACACTTTGGATATATGTATTTTCAGGCATGAACTATCATCCTAGAGGTGTTTTTTGATGATACATTGGTGTTTTAGGCCAAATAAAACAAGCGGCCCATGGGCCACATCGCTCACCTGAATCACCTTGGCCCATATCTGAAGAATTTCCATATATATTTGCATGTAAAACCTTAGTACCTATTGTGTCCCCAACCTACCCCTGGAGGCCATGAATTTTACAAGCTTGAATCTGCACAATGTCAGAAAGCTTTCATGTAAATGTCAACTTCTTTGGCCCAATGGTTCTTGAGAAGAAGATTTTTAAAGATTTTCCCTATATATTTGTATGTAAAACTTTCATCCCCTATTGTGGCCCCAACCTAACCCCGGGGGACATGATTTGAACAAACTTGAATCAGCACTGCGTCTGAAAGCTTTCATGTAAATCTCAGCTCTTCTGGCTCATTAGTTCTTGAGAAGAAGATTTTTAAAGATTTTTCCTATATATTTGTATGTAAAACTTTGATCCCCATTGTGGCTCTACCCCTCTGAAAATAAATCCCACTTTTTTGCTTAATTGAAGGATATCCCTGGAAGTCCTGGGACTTCCTTGTGAAGTCCCACTTCTCCCATGTCCTAATGCAGTGGGATAATACAGGACTTCATGTTTCTGCATTTGTCCTGGAATATCCCACTTAGTGACTTTGCAAGAATTTCTAGGACATATTTATTACCTAAATGTCTTACAAAGTCCCACTCTCATAGCAGCAGGTTTTTCTAGGACATTCTTGTGTTTTTCAGGACTTTATTATAAAATGAAGACGAAAACATCGTCCCAGAAATTCCCTAAAAATCTCATACTTGATACATTCAAGATAATGCAAGACTTTACATTGCTTTCCAGGACTTCGTATTAAAAGTATGCAAAGAGAGAAGTCTTGCAATTACCCTCAAAATCTTACAACCAGTGAAGTCAGATTATAAAGGACTTTAATGAGGGTTACAGGACTTTTAGATATTATAAATTGTTACAAAATTAAATCCTTGTCATATCAAAGAAAAGATTTTACATTTTCTGGATTACCTTGACATGTCATTGCTACATAGTTCAGGCTAAAAAAACCCTATAAGAACAGTGAATGATTCGTGGATAAGAACATTTATGTATACAACAACAATCATGTCATAATAAGTTGTAATAGAAAAGACTATATTTCATCAAAAGTAGACTTGAAAAATGTTGGCTATCCCCTCTGAAAATAAATCCCACTTTTTTGCTTAATTGAAGGATATCCCTGGAAGTCCTGGGACTTCCTTGTGAAGTCCCACTTCTCCCATGTCCTAATGCAGTGGGATAATACAGGACTTCATGTTTCTGCATTTGTCCTGGAATATCCCACTTACATCAAGAGTGACTTTGCAAGAATTTCTAGGACATATTTATTACCTAAATGTCTTACAATGTCCCACTCTCATAGCAGCAGGTTTTTCTAGGACATTCTTGTGTTTTTCAGGACTTTATTATAAAATGAAGACGAAAACATCGTCCCAGAAATTCCCTAAAAATCTCATACTTGATACATTCAAGATAATGCAGGACTTTACATTGCTTTCCAGGACTTCGTATTAAAAGTGTGCAAAGAGAGAAGTCTTGCAATTACCCTCAAAATCTTACAACCAGTAAAGTCAGATTATAAAGGACTTTAATGAGGGTTACAGGACTTTTAGATATTAATTGTTACAAAATTAAATCCTTGTCATATCAAAGAAAAGATTTTACATTTTCTGGATTACCTTGACATGTCATTGCTACATAGTTCAGGCTAAAAAAAACACCTATAAGAACAGTGAATGATTCGTGGATAAGAACATTTATGTATACAACAACAATCATGTCATAATAAGTTGTAATAGAAAAGACTATATTTCATCAAAAGTAGACTTGAAAAATGTTGGCTATGAGAACACTTCTTATAAATTTATAATGACAACAATCTGAACTTGAATAAAAATCACTTTACTGTCAAATGCACTATTGAAATCCTCAATGTCACTTGAAAGACTACCATAATTTGAGTTTTGAGATGCTTCATCACAGGAGTTCAATCGGGTTTGTCATGTTTTTTTTAAGGTTAGAATATTGTCCAGTGTATTATTAAGATCATTTTGATAACAGATTTCCAGTTCCTGGGCTACCTTCTTCAAAATAAAGAAGATCCCTTTTTGTGAAAGAATGTTAAAAAATTCATCAGATTCTGTGGTAGGCTTTTCCATTTCCAGAGATGACACAGCGGCATTAATGTTCAAAACTGAACTTAAAAAAATGTCTGTATCAAAAGGATTGCAATTCAGGCTCAAGTGATGATAAGTTAAAAGGATTTTCCAATGTCACGGTCGTATCACTTGAAGTACCAATGGCATATCAACTTTTGGATGTCACCACTGAAGATTGCAGTTGATGTTTTAATATTTAGTACATTTAGGAATTCGCATGTTTACATCTTTCTTGCACAGCATGTACCTTTTGGGTTCTCAATCTCCTGCAATAATAATTAATTACAAATTATTAATGAAGAAACTTAATTTTCAAGACACTGATTAAAAATTTTATATTTAGAAAAGTTTCTTTGACACATCAATGTTTTGAGGTGCAAATAGCAATAAATTATCACTGATGGATACAATCAGCTTGCCATGCTAAATTTTGTATTTTGTAGTTATTTTACGAAGCAGTAATAATTACAGAACAAGGTCAACTGATCGAAACAGAATCATAATGATGGATATCAATGATACAATGTTCTGGTGATTATACCCTTTCCATCTAGATCGAACCAGTCAATGGTTTACGTTAAAAAAAAGAGTAGCTTGTTTTGATATGTTAAGCTGTAAATAGAATGATTGTATCGAGGAATTTCGAGTGGTCCAGCGATCAAGCGTGTATTTTTCCAATGCATGTAATCATTTACAAACGTAAACAAAATAAGCATATGGTACTTACAGAGTGTCATCCGTTACCCCGTAGTCCTTTTTCATTCCGATGTTATTGATTTCCATTCACAAATCTTTAAATCATAAATGACTTCTTTGAAAGTTATAACTTCCGGTGATGTCGTTTCGGTCAACTTGTACAATGTACGAAGCTTGTCGTGTTTTTTTCTTCTCCCGGTTCTAATTCGATATAAGATATATCATGTATAAAATATATCATATGTATATATATGAAGTCTTATACACTGGGTTTCCACTGGTCGATTGTATAACTTTTTACTGATCGTCTTTTGGTTACGTGTTGACCTGGGGACGAGTCAGTCAGTGTACGACCTGACGTTCACGCAAGTGATCAAAGCGCTTTTTTTTCAATGTTCCTTTCTGGGCGCGAAGTCAGGGAAATATTCGCAAGGATGGAGAACATTCAACAGAATCAGTATGCAATCAAGCATGGAATGGATTCCAGATAGGAATATAGGATTCACCTTACACTCAGAAACTGAGGGATAGGCCTAGTTGTTCAAAATACACGGCGTTGCTGGTTAGTATTTTTACTTTTGGTTTGTAATAATTCGTCTTTTTTCAAAAATTTTTTTGGTAGTCTAGTGGAATTGTCACACCTTAACAAATTATCATCCTGTTTCCAATATTTTTATCTAGTACATGTTCTCTTTCATTGTAGCATGGACTTGAAGAGATAGTTATGAATTTAGAATATCAAGTGACTTTTAATAAGGCAGTTTTCAGTGGATGAACCGACATCATGCAGTGTGACAGGAAAACGCCCGTGAGACCAAAGATGGCTTAGATAAAAGGGAAGACGATGCAGAAGGTGCATATATACAAGTTCAAGACATAGATATTTTAAATTTTGCATGATGTTCATTTACAAAACCTGTTATGCAACCTCTCAAATAATTCATTATGCTATCTTTTAAGCCTCTGTACCAGAGAAAAATCCAGAGATGGCCCTCAAAGAAGTTAGAAACAAGATGAGAGACCGTCTCAAGTTGTTTAGGTCTGGAGCCACCTTCCCCCACCCACGAGTCGAAGAAATAGATCTTTGAACCAGGTTACCCGTGACATCAAGATAAACAAAATTCAACTTGAGGGACAATTTGATAATACCTGTTTAAAAAAATTTTTTTTAGCTCACCTGGGCCGAAGGTTCAAGTGAGCTTTTCTGATCAAAATTTGTTCGTTGTCTGTCGTCGGCGAAAACTTTTCACATTTTCATCTTCTCCAGAACCACTGGGTCAATTTCAACCAAACTAAGTGACACAAAGCACCCTTGGGTGAAAGGCTTTCAAGTTTGTTCAAATGAAGGGCCATGCCCCTTCAAAGGGGAGATAATCGCAAAAATACGGTGGGGTCATTCAAAAATCTTCTCAAGAACCACTGGGACAGAGAAGCTGAAATTTACATGAAAGCCTCCTGACATAGTACAGATTCAAGTTTGTTAAAACCAATGACTGGGGGGGGGGGGGGGGGGGGGGGTTGGGGGGTTGGATTGGGTCTCAATAGGGGATCAAAGTTTTACTTACAAATATACAGGAAAAATCTTTATGAAAATTGTCTTCTCAAGAAACACTTGGCCAGAAAAGCTGAGATTTACATGAAAGCTTCCCGACATAGTGTAGACTCAAGTTTGTAAAATTCACAGGGTTGTCACTAACGCAAGAATAGGATCACAGAAATTTCATTGGGGTTTGTCTGATATGGCGAGTCCCGCAGACGTGTCTCAGACTCTGAGTAAAAATCATAATTTTACTTAGAAGCCCTGATTTGTGTATTAATTAAAACTCATAGGAAAAAATCTAGGTAAAACGTTACGCTCTAATGTGAACCGAGATGATACCACCGAGTTCACAGTGTCCCAATCCGACTTGTGCGTTTAGTGCAGTCATTAGGTGCAAATTAGAATATAATATTGAAATTTAGATACAAAGTAAAAAAACATTTTGCCACTCACAGGCAGTTATTTATATATGTTTCTTTTTCTTTTTTTTACAAATCAGGATCTATATTTAATTATAAATGTTTGTCTTCCGGTAGCCATTTTTATTGGAATTGAAAGTAGCGTAGTTTGTAAACTTTGGTAGATTTTACATCATTTTACAAACAAAATTAGTACGCATCTATTTTATCACAATAATTATTTAATTAAAATTTTGTTTAATACTGAATAGGGTTGTAACGATGATAGAGGATTCGGGGAAGTAATTTTGTTTGCAATGGGCAATTAGTTGTATGAGACCGAGTCGTGAATGATTACTTTTAATTTCATGTGTACAAAGTGATCACTGCACTGTTATGCATGGGCTAGACGAAAATTAACTGATTTTTGTCATTTGTTGAAGATGAAAGTGAACAGAGGTACGACATTAGCTTGTGTTCACTCGGTATAAATAAAGGTGTAGGAAAAATCTAAATGACTCTTTAATTCAACTTTCATGGGACTCGTCAAATTTTCATGGGACTCAAGCTGCTTACAAACCATGATACCGGGACTCGTCTTCAATATTTTCTAGTGACAACCCTGAATCGTGGCCCCCAAGGATAGGTTTTGGCCACATTATAGGGACAAAAGTTTTACATACAAGTATATGGGAAATCTTTAAATATGGACCAAGATGACTAAGGTGAGCGATGTGGCCCATGGACCTCTTGTTTAATTATTTGTTTACGTAAGAAATAGTGCTTTTTAGCTCACCCCAGCCATAATTTAAATGAACTTTTCAAAGTACTTGTTTTGGAAGTTCATATAAGTATTGCTGAAATTTATGTATATGTATGTTAAATAAATTTTATTATCAGATTATCATTTTGATTCGTAATTTCATTCTTAATTGCCACTTTTACAGAAAAGATATCACATATCCTGGATCTCGAGTTTTATTCCACAGTAGGGTTAAAGACCAAAACAGGTTAGTAGGATAAATTGGGACTTTCCAGGAGTCCTGCATCAACTCAAAAAGCAGGATTTTTAGGGAGATCCAATAAAATCCTGCAAAATCCCAGTCCTGTCTACTGGGACTTTCCAAGACATGTCCAGAATAATCCCACTTTTTCCCCTTTCAGATTGCAGGATTAAGTGAGACTTTGCAGGACTATAAAAGGCAAATTTAAGTGTTCAAATTATCCTTAAAAGTCCTGAAATGTCCCACTGCCAATACCGTCCCTCTAATTCCTTGTCAATCTCAGTTTCAAAAAAGCAGGACTTTTCAGGACAATCCTGATAAATCCTGGGATTTTGTCTCGGGACTTCCTGGGATATCCTGCTGTATTTTCAATGGGGAAATTATACTTAAAAGTCCTGAAATGTCCCACTGCCAATACCGTCCCTCTAATTCCTTGTCAATCTCAGTTTCAAAAAAGCAGGACTTTTCAGGACAATCCTGATAAATCCTGGGATTTTGTCTCGGGACTTCCTGGGATATCCTGCTGTATTTTCAGAGGGGATGAGAACACTTCTTATAAATTTATAATGACAACAATCTGAACTTGAATAAAAATCACTTTACTGTCAAATGCGCTATTGAAATCCTCAATGTCACTTGAAAGACTACCATAATTTGAGTTTTGAGATGCTTCATCACAGGAGTTCAATCGGGTTTGTCATGTTTTTTTTTAGGTTAGAATATTGTCCAGTGTATTATTAAGATCATTTTGATAACAGATTTCCAGTTCCTGGGCTACCTTCTTCAAAATAAAGAAGATCCCTTTTTGTGAAAGAATGTTAAAAAATTCATCAGATTCTGTGGTAGGCTTTTCCATTTCCAGAGATGACACAGCGGCATTAATGTTCGAAACTGAACTTAAAAAAATGTCTGTATCAAAAGGATTGCAATTCAGGCTCAAGTGATGATAAGTTAAAAGGATTTTCCAATGTCACGGTCGTATCACTTGAAGTACCAATGGCATATCAACTTTTGGATGTCACCACTGAAGATTGCAGTTGATGTTTTAATATTTAGTACATTTAGGAATTCGCATGTTTACATCTTTCTTGCACAGCATGTACCTTTTGGGTTCTCAATCTCCTGCAATAATAATTAATTACAAATTATTAATGAAGAAACTTAATTTTCAAGACACTGATTAAAAATTTTATATTTAGAAAAGTTTCTTTGACACATCAATGTTTTGAGGTGCAAATAGCAATAAATTATCACTGATGGATACAATCAGCTTGCCATGCTAAATTTTGTAACCGTACTGTCCGTAGTTATTTTACGAAGCAGTAATAATTACAGAACAAGGTCAACTGATCGAAACAGAATCATAATGATGGATATCCATGATACAATGTTCTGGTGATTATACCCTTTCCATCTAGATCGAACCAGTCAATGGTTTACGTTAAAAAATAGAGTAGTTTGTTTTGATATGTTAAGCTGTAAATAGAATGATTGTATCGAGGAATTTCGAGTGGTCCAGCGATCAAGCGTGTATTTTTCCAATGCATGTAATCATTTACAAACGTAAACAAAATAAGCATATGGTACTTACAGAGTGTCATCCGTTAACCCGTAGTCCTTTTTCATTCCGATGTTATTGATTTCCATTCACAAATCTTTAAATCATAAATGACTTCTTTGAAAGTTGTAACTTCCGGTGATGTCGTTTCGGTCAACTTGTACAATGTACGAAGCTTGTCGTGTTTTTTTCTTCTCCCCGTTCTTATTCGATATAAGATATATCATGTATAAAATATATCATATGTATATATATGAAGTCTTATACACTGGGTTTCCACTGGTCGATTGTATAACTTTCTACTGATCGTCTTTTGGTTACGTGTTGACCTGGGGACGAGTCAGTCAGTGTACGACCTGACGTTCACGCAAGTGATCAAAGCGCTTTTTTTTCAATGTTCCTTTCTGGGCGCGAAGTCAGGGAAATATTCGCAAGGATGGAGAACATTCAACAGAATCAGTATGCAATCAAGCATGGAATGGATTCCAGATAGGAATATAGGATTCACCTTACACTCAGAAACTGGGGGATAGGCCTAGTTGTTCAAAATACACGGAGTTGCTGGTTAGTATTTTTACTTTTGGTTTGTAATAATTCGTCTTTTTTGGTAGTCTAGTGGAATTGTCACACCTTAACAAATTATCATCCTGTTTCCAATATTTTTATCTAGTACATGTTCTCTTTCATTGTAGCATGGACTTGAAGAGATAGTTATGAATTTAGAATATCATCAAGTGACTTTTAATAAGGCACTGTTTTCAGTGGATGAACCGACATCATGCAGTGTGACAGGAAAACGCCCGTGAGACCAAAGATGGCTTAGATAAAAGGGAAGACGATGCAGAAGGTGCATATATACAAGTTCAAGACATAAATATTTTAAATTTTGCATGATGTTCATTTACAAAACCTGTTATGCAACCTCTCAAATAATTCATTATGCTATCTTTTAAGCCTCTGTACCAGAGAAAAATCCAGAGATGGCCCTCAAAGAAGTTAGAAACAAGATGAGAGACCGTCTCAAGTTGTTTAGGTCTGGAGCCACCTTCCCCCACCCACGAGTCGAAGAAATAGATCTTTGAACCACTCCAGGTTACCCGTGACATCAAGATAAACAAAATTCAACTTCAGGGACAATTTGATAATACCTGTTTAAAATTTTTTTTTTAGCTCACCTGGGCCGAAGGTTCAAGTGAGCTTTTCTGATCAAAATTTGTTCGTTGTCTGTCGTCGGTGAAAACTTTTCACATTTTCATCTTCTCCAGAACCACTGGGTCAATTTCAACCAAACTAAGTGACACAAAGCACCCTTGGGTGAAAGGCTTTCAAGTTTGTTCAAATGAAGGGCCATGCCCCTTCAAAGGGGAGATAATCGCAAAAATACGGTGGGGTCATTCAAAAATCTTCTCAAGAACCACTGGGACAGAGAAGCTGAAATTTACATGAAAGCCTCCTGACATAGTACAGATTCAAGTTTGTTAAAACCAATGACCTGGGGGGGGGGGGGGGGGGGGGGGGTTGGATTGGGTCTCAATAGGGGATCAAAGTTTTACTTACAAATATACAGGAAAAATCTTTATGAAAATTGTCTTCTCAAGAAACACTTGGCCAGAAAAGCTGAGATTTACATGAAAGCTTCCCAACATAGTGTAGACTCAAGTTTGTAAAATTCACAGGGTTGTCACTAACGCAAGAATAGGATCACAGAAATTTCATTGGGGTTTGTCTGATATGGCGAGTCCCGCAGATGTGTCTCGGACTCTGAGTAAAAATCATAATTTTACTTAGAAGCCCTGATTTGTGTATTAATTAAAACTCATAGGAAAATATCTAGGGAAAACGTTACGCTCTAATGTGAACCGAGTTCACAGTGTCCCAATCCGACTTGTTTGTTTAGTGCAGTCAATTAGGTGCAAATTAGAATATAATATTGAAATTTAGATACAAAGTAAAAAACATTTTGCCACTCACAGGCAGTTATTTATATATGTTTCTTTTTCTTTTTTTTACAAATCAGGATCTATATTTAATTATAAATGTTTGTCTTCCGGTAGCCATTTTTATTGGAATTGAAAGTAGCGTAGTTTGTAAACTTTGGTAGATTTTACATCATTTTACAAACAAAATTAGTACGCATCTATTTTATCACAATAATTATTTAATTAAAATTTTGTTTAATACTGAATAGGGTTGTAACGATGATAGAGGATTCGGGGAAGTAATTCTGTTTGCAATGGGCAATTAGTTGTATGAGACCGAGTCGTGAATGATTACTTTTAATTTCATGTGTACAAAGTGATCACTGCACTGTTATGCATGGGCTAGACGAAAATTAACTGATTTTTGCCATTTGTTGAAGATGAAAGTGAACAGAGGTACGACATTAGCTTGTGTTCACTCAGTATAAATAAAGGTGTAGGAAAAATCTAAATGACTCTTTAATTCAACTTTCATGGGACTCGTCAAATTTTCATGGGACTCAAGCTGCTTACAAACCATGATACCGGGACTCGTCTTCAATATTTTCTAGTGACAACCCTGAATCGTGGCCCCTAAGGGTAGGTTTTGGCCACATTATAGGGACAAAAGTTTTACATACAAGTATATGGGAAATCTTTAAATATGGACCAAGATGACTAAGGTGAGCGATGTGGCCCATGGACCTCTTGTTTAATTATTTGTTTACGTAAGAAATAGTGCTTTTTAGCTCACCCCAGTCATAATTTAAATGAACTTTTCAAAGTACTTGCTTTGGAAGTTCAAATAAGTATTGCTGAAATTTATGTTTTTGTATGTTAAATAAATTTTATTATCAGATTATCATTTTGATTCATAATTTCATTCTTAATTGCCACTTTTACAGAAAAGATATCACATATCCTGGATCTCGAGTTTTATTCCGCAGTAGGGTAAGACCAAAACAGGTTAGTAGGATAAATTGGGACTTTCCAGGAGTCCTGCATCAACTCAAAAAGCAGGATTTTAAAGGAGATCCAATAAAATCCTGCAAAATCCCAGTCCTGTCTACTGGGACTTTCCAAGACATGTCCAGAATAATCCCACTTTCTCCCCTTTCAGATTGCAGGATTAAGTGAGACTTGGCAGGACAATAAAAGGCAAATTTAAGTGTTCAAATTATCCTTAAAAGTCCTGAAATGTCCCACTGCCAATACCGTCCCTCTAATTCCTTGTCAATCTCAGTTTCAAAAAAGCAGGACTTTTCAGGACAATCCTGATAAATCCTGGGATTTTGTCTTGGGACTTCCTGGGATATCCTCCTGTATTTTCAATGGGGAAATTATCCTTAAAAGTCCTGAAATGTCCCACTGCCAATACCGTCCCTCTAATTCCTTGTCAATCTCAGTTTCAAAAAAGCAGGACTTTTCAGGACAATCCTGATAAATCCTGGGATTTTGTCTTGGGACTTCCTGGGATATCCTGCTGTATTTTCAGAGGGGTATCCAAGTTCTGGGGGCCATGATTTTAACAAACTTGAATCGGCACTATATCAGGAAGCTTTCATGTAAATCTCAGCTTTTCTGGCTCATTGGTTCTTGAGAAGAAGATTTTTAAAGATTTTCCCTATATTTGTATGTAAAACTTTGAACCCCCCCCCCTTGTGGCCCCATTCTACCCCCGGGGGACATGATTTGAACAAACTTGAATCTGCACTATGTCAGGAAGCTTTCATGTAAATTTAAGCTTTTCTGGCTCAGTGGTTCTTGAGAAGATATTTAAATGGCCCCACCCTATGAACAAACTCGAAAGCCTTCACCCAAGGATGCTTTTGGGCAAGTGTGGTTGAAATTGGCCCAGTGGTTCTGGAGAAGAAGTCGAAAATGTAAAAAGTTTACAGACAGACAGACGACGGACAACAGTCAATCAAAAAAAAGCTCACTTAAGCTTTCAGCTCAGGTGAGCTAAAACGTTGGATAGGTTTAAAAACTTAGAAGGGCTTGAAAACAGCTACTCCTGCACTTTCATGTTCAAAAACATGATTTTGGCAAATGCACTGATTTTTCCCCCCTGTATTAATTTTTTTATTTGAAATAAATATATAAGAATTGTCAAAACTAGGGTGATCCTTACCAATTTTGATAGGTATATATCACATCATATATTATAATAAATGGTACATGCAATGAGGTGAAAGTAAAAGAAAATTGTGTTTCTAAAATCTATCATTAAATAAAATGAAGTAAAAAAAATAAAATAAAATCCCTGACCCAGTGGTTCTTAAGAAGATTTTCCCTATATATTTGTATGTAAAACTTTGATCCCTATTGTGGCCTCACCCTACCCTCAGGGGTAATGATTTTTACAAACTTAAATCTGCACTATGTCAGGAAGCTTTCATGTAAATTTCAGCTCTTCGGACCCAGGCCATCATTAAAATTTTGTTTGCTTGATGTACTCCGACCCACATTTTTCAAGTTGGGTTGGTAGGTCGGTATTTTTGGGGGGGGGGGGGGTCATGAAAATCAGATTTACAAATTTTCTGATGTTTTCATTAAACACATAATGCTGCAAGACAGAATGGAGTTTTAGAACATTCATTTTGTACACATTGTATATAATACACGTAAATCTTCAGAAATTTACTAAGGACATTTTGTATTTGTCCCAGATGAGGACCTCTACAGTTGTTAATAAATAAATAAATTAACACCCCATTTTATTACCACCGATTCATTCTTTAAAAAATCCAGAAATGCTTTGTGGTTTGACATTCGTAATAGTAATCACTTAAACACTTTAATGTGATCCATGAATATTCAAGTAAATTGCATAATGACGGCAATTTACAATAAGATTTAATATTGCCCAATATAATTTTAATGCCGACTTCTCCGCATCGTTCAAATTGTTGCGACAATCGTGTTCCATTCGTGTGTCTCAGTTTAAGAGCAAAGTAAAAGTGCCTTTCACCTATTAAATCGTCATAACATTTAAATAATCCCATATCAAAATAATACGCGTGCTTTTTCAGAAATATAAACCATCAATTTGAATGCAGACTTGTGGTCCACCATAATTTTAGTGATCCCAACATAAGATAAATCACGTTATTTTTAATGTAAGTAACATCATGATGTCTTTCAAACTTTTGTACACAAATACGATCAGACCTTGACGAGGGAGTTCGTAGCCTCTTGTCCTATCTTGTTGGTAGATAATGTGGTAAATTGGAGCAGTGATGCAGTATATTTGATCCTTCATATAGAAAGTGTTTGAAAAGTTCCCGGATTAACAAATGGTCAGTATGAAAGTGAAAGTAGAACCGAAAATAATGTTTTTCATTTTTATTTTGAGCCGCCCAAAGGACATATTAAAAACAAAAATTCCGTAAAACTAGCCCAAATGAAAAAAATTGCCATAAAGTTTAAAATTAATTCGAAGAATGTCTATTTTCCAGGGAGTAAAAAAAAATAAATTTCAAAATGCTGAAAAAATGATCAGGTCGGGGCAAATTTCACGGGTCAGTTGGAGTACATCAAACAAATCAATTTCTATTTTAAGCCCCAGTGGTTCTTGAGAAGAAGATTTTACAATGGCCCACCCTACTTTTGCATTTTTGTGATTATTTACCCTTTGAAAGGGGCATGGCCCTTATTCATTTGAACAAACTTGAAAGCCCTTCACCCAAGGATGCTTTGTGCCAAGTTTGGTTGAAACTGGCCCAGTGGTTCTGGAGAAGAAGTCGAAAATGTAGAAAGTTTACAGACAGACGACGGACAAAAGGCGATCAGGAAAGCTCAACACTTGAGCTTTCAGCTCAGGTGAGCTAAAAACTGAAAACAGTACACATTCATTTCAAACTTTAAGGCATCCATTTAGAAGCATGTTTATTGAAAACAATTGGCTGAGAAAATTTAATGTGTACTTTACGCAGGATGCACGCCAAAAAGAATCATTGATGTCCATGTACTGTCTTTCTTTATTTGAGTAAAGTATGAAAATATTGCAGGATGAGTAAAACCATTTTAAGGAGCAGTATATTAGTCATTATAACTTTAAATTTCTTGTCCCATGGGATGTCTCAGTGGTTGTGAAATATTTTTGCACCTCGACTGTGTAGCATTTGTACATGTATATATATAGCGAAATTGTGGTACAAATACACACATCTTAAAATTCTTATTCAGAGGACAATCAAATATAAAGTTCTTTTCACCTTCTACAGAGGAGGAAGAACACTGAAAGCTTAGGTCTATATTCCTTTGGAATAAGTGGTCGACTAAGGTCAACCAATCTCCATCTAGATCATAAGGAAAAACAATGAATTCCGAGTCTATATAACCTTGGAATAAGTGGTCGATTATATTGGCCAGTCTCTATCAGAGGCTATCTACATAGGAAGAACCATAAAAGCTACATGCAAGTCGATTTTCCCTACGAATAAATGGTCATAATGTCGCCATAACACATACATGTGACTTGTGTTGTAGCCAAAAGAAATAGCAGACTATGGACTGGACAACAGTTCATAAACTGCTGATCGGTCAAAAGACCACTGATGTGAGAGTACTTGTAGAGATGAGCGATATTACCGGTATATTGCAATATTACCACCGACGATAATATATCACGTTATAAAAACTGGATACTGGTAGTGATGGGCAATCAAGAATTTAAACGATGATCGGATTAATCGGATGCACCTTTACGATTGATTAAACGAAAAATAATCGAATTTTATTTATTTCAAATTTATGGCATAAATATATTAAATTTATTTTGTATTTTACCCTAAATATTGAATTAATTAGAATGCAATCATTAGAAATTTGAAGTTAATAATCCCATACTTTTGATTTTGTTTTCAGGGAAACATTTTACAATTAGATTGCCCGGGTTGGGGATAGATCTCTCGACTTTTGTTGTAGTTCTTATGGGATTTGGGTTACAATAGACAGGCTGTCCAGCACCCTTGGACAAAAAATAAGGGCAAATTTTAGGGGTAAAATTTTAAAAAATTAGGGCTAAAATTAGGAATTTTTAACCAAATTGCGGAAGTTTTAATTATTTAAAAGGACTTACCTTGTCAAATTTGACAATAAAGAAACTCACATGACACACAAATAAGATGTAAGTACAGGAAGGGCGTATTCCAGTGTTCCATGGTCTCAGCTATTATTGGCTATAACCTAAAATCTCAACTCTTTATCACAAAGTCACAACCAATAAACAAGCTTGACACATGGATCCACAGGTCAACTGCCTTTCACTGCATCAGCATTATCTGAATAAGAACTGCAATCTACGTTAATAACACACATTTTGTATGAATGCATTTTGATTTTTCAAGACTGATAAAAAAGTAGGAATTGACATGAAAAATAAGGGCTTTTTTAGGATTTCCCCTTGAATTTTACATTTTTTAAGGAATTTTAGCAAAACTGAAAAAAATTAGGAATTTTAGGGCCGCTGGACAGCCTGAATAGAGCCTCAATACCCCTTGCTTGTTGTAAGAGGTAAAATCCAAGGCCCCATGTCACAGCAGGTGTGGTGCGATAAAGATCCCTCCCTGCTCAAAGACTGTAAGTGACGAGCATAGGCCTAAATTTTGCAGCCCTTCACCGGCAATGGTGACGCCTCCATATAAGTGAAAAATTTTCAAGAGGGACGTTAAACAATATTCAATCTTATCGGATGATTCAGCTTCGTCAGCCAGTTTTTAAAATTTTAGTTAAGTCGCGGCAGGAATATTCGCATCATTAAAAAAACCCACTGACGTTGGCGATTTTCGATTTTCAAAATGACAATCGATTATTCACATCGTTTCAGTTATAGCGACCGACAATCGAAAGTCGGCGATAATCGGTACATCACTAGATACCGGTATATCGTAATATCATCCAGCTATCTGGAACACATAATGAAAACATTCTCTCATTCCAGTAGCTTAGTATGTTGTTTAATTTGCAAAATAGTGTTGATTACCTCGATCTTTAATACAGGAAACCAATATAGATCGCTAAACGGGGAACCAAATATGTACAACATATACGAGATGAAAGAGATTTTCGTGAAGTTTTAGAAAAAGTTAAAATTGAAAACATGAAAAAGTATAAAGCCCTATATCAAAACTTAAAGGAAGTGAACATGAAAAAAAATATTTATTGCATAATAAACATAAAAGACCTGAACTAAATAATGTGACCTGATTCTAATTTGCTTGTTTCTATTATGAGATTTGATCAATTAAACACTCTAAATTAAAGTTTATGGAGGTCATCCATTATTTCCCAGCATGCATCTGTGCTCTGACGTAGATGAGACACATTGCTGTTGTTAACTGTGTCACTGTTATACAGCAGAAGAAGTTTATGGATTCATATTAGAATCGATGGACAAGGTTTTGGAGGAAAACGAACTGAAATCAAATCTAATTATAATTCATTAAGAAAAAGAAGAAAACACTCCCACAAAATATCTTCAGCTTCTCCAACTTCTGAACTTACTCAGAAGTACTAGTACTGTTATATTTCAAGATTCCAAATCAATTATTTTTATTAGATTTTAAAATATTTGAAGATAATTAAGGTGACTGTGTCATAATTTAAGTGCTGCAATATAGGCATGAGGGTAAAACTTTTCTGATCCCCCCCCCCCCCCCTCAAGAGAATGACCACATCTAACCTAGTTGATAAACTAGCTGCCTGTAGGCTAGGGGTGAAACGATACAGTACCTTCTCGATTGGATTCGATTTTCAATACTTTAGTCTCGATTCGATGATTTTCGATTCGATACAATAGCATGTACCAAATTCTTTATAATGCTAAGCTTTTTTTATGTTTTGTTGTATTTATTGCTCTCTGCAAATAAATTCTACATGATGTAAAACCGTTTAACATAGAGCAACACTCTTATTACTTGTCCTAAAGCCGAAATGTCGCCATACCCAGAATTTAAACATTGGGGGTGCATTTTTCAACTCGACTGCGTCCATTTTGATACAGCAAAGTTTACTCGTATGTTGATTGGGCAATTTTCAATTCCATTGGATAATCAGAAACCGTGATATCAAGAGCAATGTGTGCTATGATTTTAGAACCGTATCGAACCGAAACAGACCCCGAATAAATCGAACATCGAATCGAGACCACTACATCATGATTCGGTCGCATCGCGATGCATCGTTTTACCCCTACTGTAGGCCATAAATCTTGATAGCATGCCTGCAACAGAATTGTTACTGTATTCCATCATGTGTGTGTGTAATTGGAAATGTTTACACACAAATGCCATGTTACGTTTAGGATTAATACATGTGAATACAGAAGGTATTTTTCATTTTCTTGTTTTTCTTACTTGTTTAATAAGTTATTGTTTAAATCCTCTGAGGCTCTTCCTTTCTGGATACATAAATCCATATATAAATGTAAGCTGTATCAATTATAACAGGACTTGGACACACCATGTCAAATTATGGGTGTAAAGAACCATACTTTATGTGTATATCTATGTAATCTGACACAAAATGTTCAAACTCATGACAACAAAGACACCCCTTGAATGTACATAGCAGGGTTTTATCCAGCATTGAGATGTTACTACCCATTTTATATTTAAGGGGAATATTTGAAAAATCCAGTCATGAGCTTCCAGGGGATGGGAATGGGGATGAGGGACATTCATGGAATATAATATCCACAGATTATAACAGCCATATAAATTGATCGATTACTCATTTTATCTATATTGTAAGTCTGACAATTATATAAAATCACTTAGAATATCAAAAAAAATGATTTTGGTTGAAAATTCTTCTACAATTTTGTGAAGTTTCTACAAATGAAGGGTTTTATTTATCTGTGGAAGGGAAAATATCCATTTGTTGCCAAAGGGGAAAGGAACCTTTTACCGGTAGTCAAAACAACCTATATAAATCCCTGCATAGCTACAATTTCCACAAGCACACCAATCAAGGAAAATTCCTCTCTCATTAAAATCAATTGCTGGTAAAGAAGAATTATTCTGAGAAACAATTTCTTCAGCTGTAACATCGGGTTCAAACTGATATCCCATATTTAATTCACTTTCTGTTGATGACATTTTAACGTTGATGCTAATCTACAATGTGCCAAAAATACACAATGTGTCCTACTGACATCAGCATCAGTGCTGCCCGCTGGATGCTAAGAGATAACCCAGCAGGGAGGTAATAAATTTTTCAATATGGCAGCTCCCAAGGATTGAAAACATTAGTTAATCTTTATGAAATATCTCCCTTCTAAAGAAAGCTACACCTTTGTGATTTTCAGATTTCATTATATACATCAAAATGACAAATTTAAACCCTTTGTCACATTTTCATGTTCACTTCCTTTAAATCAGTGCAGAATTCTAAATACATTTCTCTTTTTAAATACATATAAATACGGAATTTTTTCTTGCACTATTCCAGAATTAACTGTTTGCGTTTTTAACATTTATACAATAAACTTCCTACATTTAAATATCATGGATACTGAATATGAAGTTGTAAAAATTAGAAAAAAACAAAAGAAGTTTTGTTGGTTAATTTTGCATTTTTTGGTGTTTTTGTTTT
The DNA here is from genome assembly GCF_947568905.1 of Ostrea edulis. Lineage (NCBI taxonomy): Eukaryota > Metazoa > Mollusca > Bivalvia > Ostreida > Ostreidae > Ostrea > Ostrea edulis. Next base: position 17,199,937 of record NC_079171.1, read on the forward strand.
GGGTTTTACTGAGCAAGTACTCATGACAATAAAATTATTTCAAGACTAAAGAGTTAATTTAAAGACCGAGAAAATAAGTACTGCCTTCAAATTTACCCGGTCTGAGAACCTTTGTCAGTCAGGAGAAATTAAGCTTCAGATTGTATGCTAGAAATTGATGGACATTTAGTTACTAGTCTTTGTGTATACCTTCTCTATCTTATCTGGAAATCGAGGCGTCCATGCAATCTTTTGATGCTTACCGGTAATCCAGCTCAAGAGGGAAACAGTTTTAGCTTTTTCATGTAGAGATAGTCACACAATAATAGTAGTAAATTTTGCATACAATTACATAAATTATAGTAGAATATAGTTGGTTATGCTTAGGAATGGGTACAATTGATAATAATTATTATAGATTGTTAGAATATAATTTACACAGATATCGATTCTATGTTAAACAGATTATATGAGTAAAAACATTGTACATTAATGAAATCTTGTTTACACTCAGTTGAAAATTTATAAGCATAATTTTCCATCGAAACATGGCGACAAAAGTACATGTAACTGTCAATTTATTGGAAGAGAAATTAGCCGCTATAAGGGGTTTTTCTTGCGTATAATGGTTGAAATTGGGATCCAGAGGAAGAACGAATTCTTCATCTGGACCAGTTATTGAAGGAACTGTCGGAAAATCCGAATGTCGATATCCTGATTGTTTTTGCTTTTTTTGTTTTGGGTTTTACTGAGCAAGTACTCAATAAAATTATTTCAAGACTAAAGAGTTAAAGACCGAGAAAATAAGAACTGCACCGCCTTCAAATTTACCAGATCTCCCCATATGATGTTATGTACACAATCAAAGGGTGTAAATAGAGTAGAGGCAGGGGTGGAGGTTGTGAAAAGTACCTAAAAGATCAAGTGCTAGAACTCCCCCCCCCTCACAAATTCCTGGATCCACCTATGTATTACAAGTCTATCCCTCTAAAGTGTATAGACATATATCATTCTTTATTTACGAAATTAAATGGGGGGCACTTATGCTTGGAATAAGAGGTTGATTATATCAGCCAGTCTCTACGTACATTAATCCGAGATTCCTCTGACTCTTACCTCCGCTTTGATATTATGACATGTGTGGGGGCCCAGCACAGCACATGTCACAATATAAAAAGCAGGGGCCCCGCGCGGCACCTCACAATATCAAAAGCGGGGGCCCCGCGATGCACATGTCACAATATAAAAAGCGGGGACCCCGCGTAGCACATGTCACAATATCAAAAGCGGGGGCCCCGCAATGCACATGTCACAATATCAAAAGCGGGGGCCCCGCGATGCACATGTCACAATATCAAAAGCGGGGGCCCCGCGATGCACATGTCACAATATCAAAAGCGGGGGCCCCGCGCGGCACGTCACAATATCAAAAGCGGGGGCCCGCGCGGCACATGTCACAATATCAAAAGCGGGGGCCCGCGCGGCACATGTCACAATATTAAAAGTGGGGGTAATATAGTCTGACAGAGGAATCTCGGATTATACATGTATATAAGTATAAAGGAATCACAATGAAATATTTAGAGTAGTCTCTATCACTGTACACAGGTACTTGACTAAAAAGTAATAGAGCCTTTCCTGAATACTCATATGAGGTATCATAAGGATTCAGTAAATGCTTTAATTTTTACTCAAGAGTGCTGAACAGGAGAAACAAAATTGATGAATGGTCTAACGTCAGTTAAAGGATGATGGTTTTTCTTCATGATTTTAGTAAATACCTGTATCAATTCGTCTAAGCTCTCCTGTAAAGTGTGCCCCAGAGTCGTATTTCTGTACAATTGGTAACTCATCACTGTAGCTGTACATATATTTACTATGTTTCAAATATTGTGCATCCTTCTGAAAAACGTCGAGTTGATTAAGACGAAATAAAAATCACGTGATAGTATTTTATGTCCAAAATGGCGGACGGCAACGGGAAGGAAAGTCAGCTGTTGGGTAAATTTGTAGAAAAACAGACCAAGTACGGAACAGCAACACGATTAGTTGCAAAATCACCGCTACTAGTTAAACATAGAGTGTGTCCGTCAGATACTCTTATGGGAATCGCCTTGAAATATGGATCTACGGTACTGTAATTTAGTCGTATTTAAGTTATTGATTCACTTCAGATTGCAGTGCAATGTCAGATGGTTAAAATACTAAGAATCTATACTATTTCGCTTCTTTAATGACAGTCGTCTGGGGTATTCCGAATCACTCGGATTCCGCGACCCCTTGGTAATCTACCTAATCATTTAATGATTTTTACTTTAGAATGTTGAGCTTGGATTCGGTGTCAATCAAACTGTATCATGGTAGGCACTAGACATGAACATGAAAGTCTGTCTGAACCATATATGCAACAAAAAAAACCAACCGACATTGTGATTATTTGATTTCTCTTTTTCATTAGTATACATGTGTAACAGGAAGGGAGAAAATGCATCGGACCAGGATTTAAACTCGGGCCCCCTGAATTCTCTAGTCAGGTGCTCTACCAACTGAGCTAACTGGCCATCGGCAATCGAATCCGGCTGACCACTACACTCCTCCCTCCTTAAATGTCTGCACACCTGAAGACATCAACCGAGGATCTTAATCCCCTAGCTATCAGGCATTTTCACCTGTCAGTTCCAAGGGCTGGTCGTCAGGTGTGCAGACATTTAAGGAGGGAGGAGTGTAGTGGTCAGCCGGATTCGATTGCCAATGGCCAGTTAGCTCAGTTGGTAGAGCACCTGACTAGAGAATTCAGGGGGCCCGGGTTTGAATCCTGGCATTTTCTCCCTTCCTGTTACACATGTACACAGTTTTCATGAAAACATTTAAAACTTGCTGGCCAGAAGGACCAGTGACTCTCTGAATTTACTGGTGCACAGTAATAGTTAAATTTACTGCCCCCCCCCCCCCCCCCCCCCAATTTTCAAAGTACATGTTTATCATATACATTATGGAATGTATTTTATAATTGTACAATTAATTTACTGAAACTTTATCAAATATGATTATTACTCATATTCATATCCATCCATTCTATTGATACCAGAAAAACAACATATCATACAAGATATTTTCTCTCTCTCTCTTCTCTTCACCCGCAAACAAGAATACAGATTCACGTATTTTTCAAACATGAACACAGCCCTAGTGCACCTTAGAAAATAGTCTTATCTACCAACATCAAATGTAAATGATTGATTAATTCTGCAAACTATAGAAATTGCATAAAATCAGAGAGAACTGCAATATTGACAAAGTTCATTATAATTGGACAATGCAATTACCGGTGTGCGGTGTGATACAGAATGTGGCCATTTTTGTTGTTTCAACAAGTTGTTCATTGAATATTCACATGATTTATGTACAAGTTATCATGATAATTACAAGTAATCTTTACTTTGATAAAGATATACAAACCACAATGTCCAAACACTTTAATACTTTAATATGTGCTATTTATCAATTTATTTTTATTTTGATGGTAAATTTATGCAAATAAGATGTTTAGCTAGAATATCTAAATCCAACATGATATTTAATGTGACTTACAAAAAGTCTACAATCCCACCAGACTTCTTGATTTTTTATTTTCACTGACCTGACCTTAAAATTCACTGGCCTCGGTCTTTGGACCACTTAGTTTTCGTGAAGACTGTGTACAATTGCATGTCATTCAAAATATGATGAGGTATGCATGGTTTGAAAAGGTTACCCGATATTTTTTAGCACTATCATTTAGAACATTGAAAAAAAGATAACCTTGATTGAGATTTAGCTCAGCTGGATATTCAGACTGAAGGAGATTTCAATATATCGAATTTTATTTGATATTGATAAAAGTAAGAGAGGTATTTTTAGATGGAATATTTTCTCAGCTTTTAATACCTGATCAGCTAAATTAAATTTTAAGGAAAATTAAAGCTTCAATACCACACAGAACAGTCTTTGACTCATTGTCTTCAAGTCAGCAATAAATACGACAATAACTTAGTGTCTCCCGATACAGAGTGTTAGATTAGGATGCAGACTGTAGGTAAAAATACCATACTTTGACCTCTAAATTTCTCTCTTAGTTTACCAAAATCAAAGGGAGGTTGGGGTGGTTAGTGTGGGGGTTGTAACTCCCATAACCCCCTCTATATCCGCCAATGCATGAATGTGCACTTTGGTGAAATTGTCGTTTGCTTCTTGAAAATAAGTGATTTGACTGTTAAACTAACTCGATCTATATCACTATTAATTTTGCATTGCTTACCGTCTAGGTATAAGAATCCTGAAATAAAAACAGTCACTGAAATTTTCATTCAAAAATATATATGTAATCAAAAAAAAAAAAAAAAAAGAAACATATAGTGGAATTTCATATTCATTCTAAGACATGAGAAATAATTAATAATTGATTTATTGATGACACAAACGCTGGGTTTATAATCAAAGTATCACAACCACTAATGATAATTACAGTCATTAACAGTTCAAGGTCACCCAAGTTCAATATTTAGTGTGACCCCTACAAGCACCAATGACTGCCTAACAATGCCTTACCATGGACACAATTAAGTCTCTAAACTGTCTTGGGATGTTGTTCCACTCTAACTTCCAGTTATTGCAGAATCTGAGACTGTAGTTGTCTTTGTCGGATTGCGTCTATCCAATTTTCCCCATGCATGTTTGATAGGGTTCAAATCCGGTGTCTGGATGGCCAAGGAAAAACCTGGATATTGTGTCTTTGCATAACATCATACGTTAGATGAGCAGTATGTGGTCTGGCATTGTCATGTTGGAATACTGCTCCAGGATGCTGCATTATTGGACCACGTTTGGCTGTATGACTTCATCAATATACTGTTAAGCTGCAAAGTACCTTGCATGTGAACCAATGGTGTCCTGCCAGTATAGGATATTGCTGCCTAACATCATAACACTACCCCCTCCAAACCGGTCAGCCTTCTTGATGCAATTTTCAGCACACCATTCATTTTGACGCCTATGCACTCTGAATTTTCCATCAGACCTCTGCAGTAAAAATCAAGATTTATTATCACTGAAGCAACTGTCCACCAGCATTGCCGCAGTCATACTATATGAGTCTGAGACCATTGAAGTCTAACAGTTCTGTCAATGTCACAAACAGGTCTGCATGCATGCTCTAATCCCAGCATCTTGTAGTCCATTGCAAACAGTCTGATCTGATATTCTGCGAATCCCAGGAATGGCAGATGCTGTAAGTAGATGATGCTGTTGTGAATCGTTGACAAAGACGACACAATGAGATGATGCGATCTTGTGCTGCTGATGTCATGTGTGATCTACTTGCTCCATGACAATCATTTGTTGATATCTGCTCCAAAGGCAAGATATGGTGCTTTGTGCATCATTAAAATCTCTTGTAACTGCAAATTGTGACACCCCTGTTTCCAGTCATCCAATTGCATTGTTGCATTAAGAATCTTTCAGATGCATCATTTCTCAGAAAGCGGTACATTAAAAGACAGTGCAATCAAATATCAAGAAACTGCAATTGATGGATTATATACTGGTGTCTATATCAAGGAGTGATCAGGCGATTCATTCTAGACCAAATATTAGTAAATGGATGAAAAAATTATTTGAAAAGATTCAGCGGAAATTTACTACTATGCATTTCTATTTTTTTTTATCAGTATATAATCCAGAAATGAATATAGAAAAATCTACACGAGTACAGTATAATGAAAATTTCACAAAGCCAATTGAGTATACTTGACTAGTTTCTTTACTTCTTCAGGATATATATACATGTATACATATATGCAAAGGCTGTCTTGACCACTTATATGTCATGATTCTATGCCAAGGACAATTTCAAGGTCACTTGGAAAAAAGTTTGGATCTTCACAGTGTTTGATAGTTAGTATCTGATGCTCATATGTTTCATCACCCAAGGTTAATTATTTAAGGTCAAGGTAATTAGAAATACCATTTCCCTTACAGACTCATTCTAGCTGTATCATAGCCAAACTCTGCATGAATGACATGTACTTGTACTATTCATTTTTCAACAATGCTAATTTTTTTCGATTAAAATTTTTCAGGTAGAAAAAATTAAAAGAGAAAACAAATTATGGACAAATGATAGTTTATTTCTACGAGAACATCTGTTAATTCCTATAACAAGTGAAAATGCCAAAGAAATTCCCAAAGACTCTGAAATTATAGAATCAGACAATACCTCTAAATCTCCATCAACCAATGCCGGAAATAGATCAAGGTCAAACAGCCAAATCAGTGAAAGTGAACATACAGACTCCATAGATACTGCCCAGAACAAAGCCGAGGAGACAAAACGTGCCACAGAACAAGACTTCCTTAGCAAGTTTGATCATTCTTTTGCAGTTCTTAAATCCAATGTAAAGAAAATGGAACAAAATACAAGGTACCTACACTTTTTATTCAATGTTGTATCCATCAGGGCATGACTGATTGATGTTCTTGAAAGAAATGTTGAAACAAGTCATATTGAATGTGTACAAATTATAGTTAGTATAAACATTGGCTTGATTACTAATTGATTTGTAAGTAGACATGTTTATTTGAATTTGGAGCAATTATGCATCATAATTTGATAAAATATAATTTCGTGTCTTTCTCATTCCCTATTCATTATTTTCTTCAATGTGCTCCTGTCTTATTCAAATGAATGTGTTTATATAGGGATGTCTTATTCAGTGTGTTATATAGGGATGTCTTATTCAGTGTGTTATATAGGGATGTCTTATTCAGTGTGTTATATAGGGATGTCTTATTCAGTGTGTTATATATAGGGATGTCTTATTCAGTGTGTTATATAGGGATGTCTTATTCAGTGTGTTATATAGGAATGTCTTATTCAGTGTGTTATATAGGGATATCTTATTCAGTGTGTTATATATAGGGATGTCTTATTCAGTGTGTTATATAGGGATGTCTTATTCAGTGTGTTTATATAGGGATGTCTTATTCAGTGTGTTTATATAGGGATGTCTTATTCATTGTGTTATATAGGGATGTTTTATTCAGTGTGTTATATAGTGATGTCTTATTCAGTGTGTTATATATAGGGATGTCTTATTCAGTGTGTTATATAGGGATGTCTTATTCAGTGTGTTTATATAGGGATGTCTTATTCAGTGTGTTATATATAGGGATGTCTTATTCAGTGTGTTATATATAGGGATGTTAGGAAATCATATTAGCAAGCTCTTTTTGCCAAGGTCAAGGTCAGTATTCAAAATTAGTAGTCTCTTTGAAGAATATATTGGTTTTTAAAATTCATAATTCGATCCTGTCATCCAGACCGGCCCATGCATGCATCCGCCTATATAGACATTTTGTATGGAGATTTAATTTCTCATAGGCTGATCATTTACTATTTACCAACTTTTGTGGAAATGTTGTATACTATGCAAAATAATCATTAATATATTATGCATCTGAAAGTTTCAGATCGATTCTTTCAATTTTGAAAAAGTTATAGATACTATAACCTATAGTTTTAGTTATTTTGCATTGTATTTCTGAACATTTTACCAATTTCCGCCCCTTCAGACAATGTTTATAGGGATGTATTGGTTTCACCATGTCTGTCTGTCTTTTCATTTGTTGGAACAATTCTAAATTGGTTTAATTCACATAGTTAAGTATAGATTTAAGTTGGTAACCAAATTATATAGCCATACTCCATCACTCATATTGGCATTTCCTCCATTTTCGCTGATAAAAATTGTAATCAAAAGAATTTACTGTTGCCTGCAATTTGTATTCAGGTGAAACTATAAGTATTTCAAACAGAGGGTTATATTTAAGTTCTACTGAAATATATAGTGATTGTAGCACTTTCTATTTCATGTAGGCATATTTATGATTAAGATATGGATTGACAGTTGTTTTCTCGTGAGGATCTGGGTTAAAATAGGTCCTCAGTACCCCTTGCTTGTCGTAAGAGGCGACTAGATGGGGCGGTCCTTCGGATGAGACCGTAAAAACCGAGGTCCTGTGTTACAGCACAATAAAGATCCCTCTCTGCTCAAAGGCCATAAGCGCCGAGCATAGGCTTAAATTTTGCAGCCCTTCTCCGGCAATGGTGACGTCTCCATATGAGTGAAAAATTCTCGAGAGTGATGTTAAACAATTTAGACAATCAATCAATCAATCAGTCATTGTTTCAGAGTGTATTTTAAGTTAATGTTGCTCAAAATAAACCTCTATTTCAGCCACACAGAACAGTCTTTGACTCATTGTCTTCAAGTCAGCAATAAATATGACCTTAACTTAGTGTCTCCTGACACAGAGTGTTAGGTTAGGATGCAGACTGTAGGTACAACTACAGGGTGTTTCAGAAAACATGCAACCATTTCTTCTGTATGTAAAAAAATATTTCTAATTAGATACTAACCAAGAAGAGACATATTGTATCAATTGATGTAATACCAATATAAGTTCATTTGAATAATAAAATTGAGTGAAGTTTTTAGTAAAATGGAGTAGAATTTAGCAAACAGTTAATTTATCTTTGACACTCAGACAGGCAATGAAATGTTGCAAATTTAGAATTAATGTGTGGAATTTATGACACCAAGCTCCACACACAGTCCTCTCCTCTTTATTAGTACACACATATATTGTGAAGATGTAATGTGAATGAAAACAATGATGAAAGAGACAGGGATTGGAAATATACAAATCAACTTAATCGAAGGTTAGTTGTTAATGAGATGATTATAAATGTATCAGATGAAGAAAGTGGGTTGTAATAGACAGGGCACTGAATAGTTTTCTTATGAACAACTTCTAATAGTATATAGAAACATCATTGGTCAGCTCATATCTAGAAACGTGGTGATCAGCTTATAGCTTGTAGAAACATCATTGGTATCATTAGAAACATGGTCAGCTTGTATCACTAGAACATGGTTATAGCTTATATCATTAGAAACATGGTCAGCTTATTGTCCAACCCCACCGCAACGCGGAAGGAGACATAAATACCAGTATCCGTGCGCCTCTTCATCCGCCCCACTTGACTTTATGGACGCAACTCCTCCACAACTGCTCAACGGATTTTGTTCAAATTTTGTAGCATTAATTGTTAGTCACCATATGTAGTTGATCATATTGCGCCACCATTTTGATTCGACCTATTTTACAGGAGTTATGGGAATTTGTTGAATTTGTACATGCTACACTATAGGAACACTTTGTGGATGCAACTCCTCCAAAACTGCTCAAAGGATTTTGTTCAAATTTTGTAGGATTGTTGGTCACCATATGACGTAGTTCATCATTTTGATTCAACAAATTTGACAGGAGTTATGGGACTTTGTGCTTCAACTTTTTTTGCGGCAGTGGAGGAAATGGCTACGCGTAGCAATCTTGTATCACATAGAAATACAGTCTGGCTTGACAGTTTATATCATTATATAGAAACATGGTCAGCTTATATCATTGGAAACATGGTCAGCTTATATCATTAGAAACATGGTCAGCTTATATCATTGGAAACATGGTCAGCTTATACTCATTGGAAACATGGTCAGCTTATATCAATAGAAACATGGTCAGCTTACATTATTAGAAACATAGCCAGCTTATATCATTAGAAACATATGGTCAGCTTATATCATTAGAAACATATGTTCAGCTTATATCATTAGAAACATGGTCAACTTATATCATTAGAAACAGAAACATGGTCAGCTTATATCATTGGAAACATGGTCAGCTTATATCAATAGAAACATGGTCAGTTTATATCATTAGAAACATGGTCAGCTTATATCAATAGAAACATGGTTAGCTTACATTATTAGAAACATAGCCAGCTTATATCATTAGAAACATATGGTCAGCTTATATCATTAGAAACATATGTTCAGCTTATATCATTAGAAACATGGTCAACTTATATCAATAGAAACAGAAACATGGTCAGCTTATATCATTGGAAACATGGTCAGCTTATATCATTAGAAACATATGGTCAGCTTATATCATTAGAAACATATGGTCAGCTTATATCAATAGAAACATGGTCAGCTTATTTCATTAGAAACATGGTCAGCTTATATCAATAGAAACATGGTCAGCTTATATCATTAGAAACATGGTCAGCTTATTTCATTAGAAACATGGTCAGCTTATATCATTAGAAACATGATCAGCTTATATCATTAGAAACATATGGTCAGCTTATATCATTAGAAACATGGTCAGCTTTTATCATTAGAAACATGGTCAGCTTATATCATTAGAAACATATGGTCAGCTTATATCATTAGAAGCATGGTCAGCTTTTATCATTAGAAACATGGTCAGCTTTTATCATCTACATGTATAGAGACATGGCTAGGGAATATTTTTGGAAGTTGGCCAGAACTATAAGTTAAAGATTAAAGGCAGGGATCAACATGAACAGTTGTCCAAATGCTTGAGGCAAGTGAAAACCCAGTTTGGGCAAGTGATTATTTCAATAGGAAATGTGATTATTTTTATTGTGTTAAGGTTCATAAATATTAAATAATAGAAAATAAAGTCCAGCTCCATAGTCTTTGTTTTCTTTACAGAATCATCGATTTTTAAGGCCCTTTTCTAGTAAATCGTAACGTACCTATAAGTCATTTCTAATAACATAACTCTCTGATTTACAACTTTTAGGGCTTTACAGCAGTCTCTCGAAGTAACATTCAGGAAGACAATTTTAAAAAGAAAGACTATGTTGAAAATAAAAACAACTTTCAATTTTAAAAAAAGTGAGTTTTAGGCAGTGTGACAATCTGTCTTGATTTATGGGTTTAATGTTGATACTGACAGCAGTTATGGCCTGTACCTTAATGTTTCAGTAATTCAGTGCTATATCACCCGTACTTTGTATTTTTTTTTTTACCTATGATACAATTTACAGAATTGATAGCACATGTATGCACATATTTACTGAGTTATTGATTAGAAACTAATCACACCTTTGAAATGTGTTATCTCTAATTGTTAATTTTAATCATATACACATATCAACATGTTGCTGCAAGTGCGCATCCCTTAACTGTCTGCTTTTTTGCGGTGAAAAGATTTATTTCCTTGGCCTTTGTAATTTTCTTATCCAGAAGTTTGACATTTGTGGTGTGTTTTACCATCAGTCGCACTCAACTACAATGATATGTCCCAGGGTATAGGCAGCCCAGATTTTGTGTGATTCACTGTTGTAGCTAGCTTTTAAATTTGGTAGACTGGGATTGTGGTTGACCCCATAAAAGGAGATATAGATATTACGGGTTGAAAGGTGTATTAGAGTAAAAATATATCGTACAACAAAGTTTTTTATTCAGAGAAATGAAAGTTTGTGTTTATACTTGCCCAAATTAAGGGTAAGTGTGATTAAAAGTGAATGTCTCTCCCTGAAAGGTTTAAATCACATGTCATGATATGTCTAAAAACTGATACGTCACCAGGTTTTCTGAACATCAACCATGTGACTTTTGAACAAGACTTTCTCCAACATTGGCAAAGGAATGAAATTTAAGATTCTTGTATACAGCACATAATATTAACAGAATTATACATCACATAATATTAACAGAATGTATACATCACATAATATTAACAGAATGTATACAGCATGTAATATTAACAGAATGTATACAGCACATAATATTAACAGAATGTATACATCACATAATATTAACAGAATGTATACAGCACGTAGTATTAACAGAATGTATACAGCACATAATATTAACAGAATGTATATATACAGCACATAATATTAACAGTATGTATTCATCACATAATACTAACAGAATGTATATATACAGCACATAATATTAACAGAATGTATACATCACATAATATTAACAGAATGTATACAGCACATAATATTAACAGAATGTATACAACACATGATATTAACAGAATGTATACAGCACATAATATTAACAGAATGTAATATACAGCACATAATATTAACAGAATGTATACAGCACATAATATTAACAGAATGTATACAACACATGATATTAACAGAATGTATACAGCACATAATATTAACAGAATGTATACAACACATAATATTAACAGAATGTATTCATCACATAATATTAACAGAATGTATACAGCACATAATACTAACAGAATGTATATATACAGCACATAATATTAACAGAATGTATACATGACATAATATTAACAGAATGTATGAATGAGGACGATAACCTTCCTACTCACTAATATTTCTCTTTTACAAGTACACTGTACTTATAATCATGAAATGACACTTTTCTCATGACACATGATCATCTTGTCCTCAAGTTGTGAACTTTCCCCTAAGTAGACTTGATGACTAACCAGATGTTGTACAATCTTGTCAGTTTTATGTTACTTTTTTGTATATTTCAGAGACAATGTATAGGAGCAATTCTAGATTATTATGATACCTAATTCTGACTTTTATAATCATATTTTCTTTCTAATAAATATACAATTTTAAGATTGGTCCATATGCAATAATAATATAGGCAAATGGTTGCATATTTTCTTAATTACCTTATTGTTTTTGCTTGTTACTGTCTTATAACTCTGAGAATTTGCTTGTAAATTTTTGAACTGGAATATATTAACCAGGAGAGCTACTTTATCTGTTTCTCTAAAGTTTGCACAATTAAACCAGACTTTATGTAGCATAGGATGTAGTAAACAGTCTTAGATCTGTACTCTTTGCATGTCACATAGTGTAGAGTAAATCATCACATTAGGATACATGACATGGGGTTGAACTCGCACACTGTGGAACCTGTTCTTCTAGACTAGTTGGTAGTTGGTGTCATATGTGACCTCTGTTTGCAGTAATTTCTGCAGTCACCATCTAGGCAGAATTAAAAACTTACTCTAATGACAACAGAATTCTTTACAAACCCTCACACACTACACAAAATTCTCTACATGCCATCGTACGTACACTACACTGAATTCTCTACACACTGTCACCCACTACACTGAATTCTCTATACACTGTCACACACTACACTGAATTTTCTACACTATCACACACTACACTGAATTCTCTATACACTGTCACACACTACACTGAATTCTCTACACACTGTCACACACTACACTGAATTCTCTACACACTGTCACACACTACACTGATTTCTCTATACAATGTCACCCACTACACTGAATTCTCTACACACTTTCACACACTACACTGAATTCTCTACACACTGTCACACACTACACCGAATTATCTACACACTGTCTTACACTACACTGAATTCTCTACACTATCACACACTACATTGAATTTTCTACACACTACACTGAATTCTCTATACACTGTCACACACTACACTGACTTATCTACACACTGTCACACACTACACTGAATTCTCTATACACTGTCACTCTCTACACTGAATTATCTACACACTACACTGAATTATCTACACACTGTCACACACTACACTGAATTTTCTACACACTGTCACACACTACACTGAATTCTCTATACACTGTCACATACTACACTGAATTCTCTACACACTATCACACACTACACTGAATTCTCTACACACTATTACACACTACACTGAATTCTCTATACACTGTCACATACTACACTGAATTCTCTAAACACTGTCACATACTACACTGAATTCTCTATACACTCTCACATACTACACTGAATTATCTACACACTGTCACATACTACACTGAATTATCTACACACTGTCACATACTACACTGAATTTTCTATACACTGTCACATACTACACTGAATTCTCTACACACTGTCACACACTACACTGAATTATCTATACACTGTCACACACTACACTGAATTCTCTACACACCATCACACACTACGCTGAATTATCTACACACTATTCCACACTACACTGAATTCTCTATACACTGTCACATACTACACTGAATTCTCTACACACTGTCACACACTACACTGATTTCTCTATACACTGTCACACACTACACTGAATTATCTACACACTATTCCACACTACACTGAATTCTCTATACACTGTCACACACTACACTGAATTTCCTATACACTGTCACACACTACACTGAATTATCTACACACTGTCACATACCACACTGAATTCTCTATACACTGTCACACACTATACTGAATTCTCTATACACTTTCACACACTACAATGAATTTTCTATACATCAAACTCTAGACCGAGTTTTCTATACATCTTGCAGTATATGAAACATTGGATTTCTGTTCTTTTCTGTATTTTCTGCTTCCCTTGTTCATAATAAGCCTTTTGATTTTACAAAATGCTGAAATTATTGCATACAATATTTTCCGTTCCACATTTTAGGCTGAAGTGAATTTCTTTACCATGTATAAGGTGGTCAGTTTAGTTATTACTGGTGCCTGAATACAGAATTTCTATATATACTGACAATGATACACCAACTTTTAGAATGTAAATTATACTTTATCAAAATATATTTACATTCCTGTAATTTAGCTCACCAGAATAGAAAACTCAGGTGATTTTTTTTTTATCTGATCGAAAGTTGTGTGCCATATGTATTATATATAAATGTTTCACAATTTCAATTTTTTATAAGAACCACTTGATCAATTTCAAACTTGATACAAAGCATACTTGGGTGTAAGGGATTGAGGTTTGTTTGACCCCTTTTCAAGGGGAGATAATTAATTAATAGTGATTATGATCGTCAATTATGATTATACTAAAATGCATACTCATGGGGCTGACTCCAGAGTTGGATTTAAAACTAATCATACAATGAGACGTGAACTTTAGCTTATGATTTTAAAAAACCCTCATTTATCAACGAGACATCAGTTCTAAAAACTTTTTAAAAAAATTTGTATAATCCTCTCCTGCAGTTTTTCATCATGATACTATATAAAGTGATTCATTATATGATTGTATGATTGCAAACTTTCTGATCTAACAAACTAGAAAAAAATAAAATGTTATGTTAACCTCTATGTGCTTTTGAAATGGATATAACATTTTATTTTTTGCAACATACAGTAAATTTAGAATTTCCAATTTGATATTTTAGTCATCCAATGAAAACTTGTGTCTAATAACTTTTAACCAGGTCTTCCACTATAAATGTAAACAGATGGCCAATCAGATATTGTCTGCAGGTAAGCTCACTCACAGTGTAGTGATATTGTCTGGTAAGCTTATACTCACAGTGTAGTGATATTGTCTGGTAAGCTCACTCACAGTGTTAAGTGATATTGTCTGGTAAGCTCACTCACAGTGTAGTGATATTGTCTGGTAAGCTTATACTCACAGTGTAGTGATATTGTCTGGTAAGCTTACTCACAGTGTAGTGATATTTTCTGGTAAGCTTATACTCACAGTGTAGTGATATTGTCTGGTAAGCTCACTCACAGTGTAGTGATATTGTCTGGTAAGCTTACTCAGTGTAGTGATTTGATGTTTTAAATCATTCTATCAGATGGTAGAGCATTACCCGAGTGTTAGAGTGTTCGCTTCATAACCATGAAGTCATGATTTCGAGCCCCACTCATGCCATGGCCGTGTCAAACCTATGATAAACACATATTTACTGAATGCTAGTACTTCATCAAATGCTTGGCATCTGGAAGTGAGAATCTCGGATCTTTCGGATATGACCTTAAAAACGGAGATACCATGTCGTTACAGGCATTGGCACGTTAAAGAACCCTCACTGCTACAGCCATGAGCGCTAAGCACCAGTCTAAATTTGTGGTACTTCACCTACGACTGGTGATGTCTCAATATGAGTGAAACATTCTCAACAGGATGTAAAGCAAACATTCAATCAATCAAATGGTGAACAAAAACATGTAATCACTTTATACTCTGTAAACAAAGATGGCCAACCAGATATTCCGAGGATCTAGTAGGCAATAAAATGTCAATAATTAATCATATTATACATGTACCTTGTATAGAATAATAGAATGGTATGATATCTTGAAGATTATCCTTTTAATTCACTGATTTCAGTTTTTCTGTTGACCTTCACAATCCATCAACACATCCTCCACAAACCAGTAGCACTTCTCACGATTCTTTGGATCAATCGTGGGATGGATACCAGAACAGTGGGTACCAGCTCAGCGAAGATTCACCTGTGTTGCGTATCAAATCTCGAACTCAAAAAGTGCAGTCATCAATCAGTAGTAAACTGGAGCAGACAAACGATGAACTGTTTCAGTTATGACAAGTGACCTAAGATTTTAATATGTCTTGTGTTTCCATTTAACAACTGTAATCCAACACCTGGAGATCATCGATGCCAATGCATGTAATAGGCCTAGTTGAAATAATTTAATAAATAAATTTCATTTTTATACGTCCATCGAAGACGGGATGTATTATGGTATGGCGTCGTCCGTCTGTCTGGACCTTGTGGGCAGGATACAGACCAAACCATAAGCTCCAGGATTTTATAACTCGGTACATTTGATCACCATGATGAGATGAAGATGCCTATTGTTTTTCAAGATCATAGGTCAAAAGGTCAAGGTCATAGTATCACTTGGTATGAAAACCTTGTGGGTGGGATACAAACCGAACCATAAGCTCCAGGATATTAAAACTTGGTACATTTGATCACCATGATAAGAGGAAGATGCCTATTGTTTTTCAAAGTTAGAGTTCAAAGGTCAAGGTCGCAGTATCACTTAGTAGGAAAACCTTGTAGGCAATATATAGACTGAACACCGTCAAACGTGGTACACATACACTTTATGCCAAGTGGAGGATGCCTATTGTTTCTCAAGGTCAAAGGTCAAGGTTGTAGTAGCAGGATCAGACCGAACCATTGGGGCTAGGGCCATCAAACTTGGTACACACATCTTATACCAAGTGAAAATATTACATAGAGAGTACATGATTTGTCTGTTTTTACGATGTAAAGAAAGTATGTCACACCCTGATGATTGCTGATACTACTTTTTTTTTTGAAGCCAAGTTCTACAAATCATGGTGTAAGAAAAACACCCTATGTTAGCTTTTCACGGCATATTATGTACCATTGGTGATACTCTTGTTGAAAAATACATGAGGGCTTGAACTGTGATGCTTTACACCAACATACCTCATGAGGAGTGTTAGCACTTCAGGAATAGTATGCCATTGTCAAGTGTCATGTATTTTTTAAAAATGAATTTTTTTTTTTTTTATATTTACATTTTACATTCATTTCTGTTGAAATTTCCAGCTGTTCAAGTAGTCATATTATATCTATCAAGCTTCATACACACATTTTTCATATTCATGAGGAAATGGCTATGATTGATGACAAAAACATTGGAAATGTAAATATTTAATAATTATATCAAATTTACTTTTCTTGACATGATCTGATGTTTGTTTTAGCTCACCTGAGCTGGAAGCTGAAGTGTTTTAGCTCACCTGAGCTGGAAGCTGAAGTGTTTTAGCTCACATGAGCTGGAAGCTGAAGTGTTTTAGCTCACCTGAGCTGGAAGCTGAAGTGTTTCAGTTCAGCTGAGCTTAATTCTTTCATGATTGAAGTCTGTCTGTGGTCTCTCTGTCAGTTTAATTGTTGACCTTCACAGTTTAATTGTTGACCTTCACATTAACACATCATCCTCCACAAACCAGTAGCACCCTTACCAAAAAATATCCACTTCTCACGATTCTTTGGATCAATCATGGGATGCATGGATACCAGAACAGTGGATACCAACTCCGCGAAGATTCAGCTTTTTAAATGATCAATTCAGAGTAACAAAAGAAAAAACCTATTTGTCCAGATTTGGTTTTAGTCTTTACAAAGAGCTCACCCAAAATTGTTGTAGATCACCTAAGGTAAATGTAACTGGTTGTCTTTAGTAAATGGACAAAGACGTAAACTTTCAGCAGACCTCTCACAATGATGTAAGTGTATTAGCATGATGCCTGTAGTGTTTACACATTTTGAGTGCTATAATATTGATATTTCATATTTTTGTGCTCACTCCCTATTTGATATACATACAATGTATATAGTTTACAAGACATCTATTCCTGGTTACAGAACATGTCACTGACACATATGATAAATGTATTAGAATTATAAAGAAGTGCATGCAGAGATAGTACTATGATGTACATGTATGTTGTTAAAACAGGTAGTAATTTTTCCATCGCAGGCTGACTGTTAAATATGAAAGTCACACGGGTCTTTAATTTGGATACAACTTTTAAAATTCAGGAGTCTTGTTGCAGTAGGTGTTACATGTGAAAGAATCAGACCGGTTCCGGAAACAATAAGCATTAGTGAACAATTTCTGGGTTTCATTTTGTATGGGTCTTAATAGACTACTAGTAATGAGAAATAAATGTTTTGGTTTATTACCCTAAAAGAATTGCAAGTATGTGAAATATTCTTGTATGGCATTCCCCCCCCCCCCCCCCCCCATAATTTTGTCGTGCTTCCGTTGAGTAATTAACACAGAATTGATTATTATTGACCTTTGAATAAAATCGACCACAGTGAGGACAGTTTCATTTGACTGCATTTGTATAATCTCTTTTAATGCCTTTTATGTAAAGAATGGATAAGCATTTAAACTAGATTATTGAAGGAAAATATATACACGATTATTTAAGGTTAAAACAGTGTTGAAAATGTGATTAGATCAGAAATAAAAATTAGAATAAAACTGTGGCGTGAGGCAATAAGATAATCGCAGCATACATGTATACTGTGCAGCTGACTGCATGAGCTATTCTGAGCACATGTTAATATAATACGTTTTCAAAAGCAGTTCCCCTATTTTTTGTCGGTTTTTCGTAAATTATTTTCCCTTGTAGGTATTTTCTCTTGTTACTATGAATTGATCCTTTACAACTTTTTAAAAACCACAGGTCCAATTTCAGTCAGCATCCTAGCACAAGGAGCAACTTCAGTTTATTGAATTTCAAATAAATGCATCTCAAACGGACGTTACACAATATTCAATCAATCAATCCAAAGGGAGATGATTAAGAAATAGGGTGTGCAGTTTACAAATCTCCTCAAAAATCACTGAACCACAAAAAATATATAGGGTGTGCAGTTTACAAATCTCCTAAAAAAATCACTGAACCACAAAAAATATATAGGCTGTGCAGCCTAAAAATTTCCTCAAAAATCACTGAACCACAAACAATATACAGTATATAGGGTGTGCAGCTTAGAAATCTCAGAAATCTCTTAACCAGGAACAAATATATAGCGAAATTCCTTGAAATTAACCTTCAATGGCAGAATGGTCTTGCAAATTTTAAAAGAACTTTCTTATTTGCAAGGGTGTCAAACAAAAGTTGGAAGTTGATCCTGTTATTCTTAGAAGCCTGATTGTTTATACAATAAAATGTTTTAGCCATGATATCATTGTTTGATTGTTTGACTTTACTAAACATGGTAATGTAAATTTGTATATAGTGTGTAGGTCATTTATCATCATTTGCTAGCTTCAGCAAGGCACGAAAAGGGCTCGCGACCTTTGAAACGGAACAAAATCTACAGCCTTTTGCAGTATTTTGTGAGTTTTTGATACTACGAAAACAATCTCGATCGATTGTTCTAGTATTGGTCTCTGTTAGTATTTCTCTTCTGGGGTTTTGAAATCTATGCGGCTAGTCTAGGTCACATATATATCTGCTTGACGTAACCTGTGCTTAGCATCTGCTTTACACACGACATGAATATTGGTTAGTATAACGGTTTATTGAAAAGGAAAGAACATGAAAGGTGAAAATAACGAACAGTGATCAATCTCATAACTCCTATAAGCAATACAAAATAGAGAGTTGGGCAAACACGGACCCCTGGACACACCAGAGGTGGGATCAGGTGCCTAGGAGGAGTAAGCATCCCCTGTCGACCGGCCACACCCGGCAGGAGCCCTATATCCCGATCAGGTAAACGGAGTTATCTGTAGTCAAAATCAGTCTGCCAAAAACGGCCTAATAATTGGTATGAAACACGTCAGACGGCATTTGAATTTTCGAAATGCTGACTTCAATCGAGACTTTTGAAACTCCTGTACCATCAACTTGTTTGTCAGTAGCTTGCCTTAATTTAAAAACTGACCATATGCAGAACAAGTTCTTGCGTATTGAGTCAGTTGAGAGATATAAACACCATATGCAGGTGAGAATGGAATATTGCTACATAAATATGGGAAGTTGACGATGGAGAAGCTGAAATCATCCTGTTTGTCATACAGTTGAGTTGTCACTTTGCCGTTAATGTCTACTTTCAATAAAATATCCATCGGTTACAGAAACAACCATTGGTTGCCCTATGTCCCCCATGGGACGAAGTGGATTAAGTAAGTAATAAAATATCTAAGTATGAAGCAGAAGTGGATGACTCTGTGGTGTCTTTTATTTCGAGTTCACTGGGAGTGGGATATATTGAATCGACAAATGAAAATTATTATTGTTAATAGATAATACATCGTCGATATATCTAAATGTCGAATTGAAGGCCACAACAAGAGATTTTTTCTGCTTCATATGAATATAGAAACAGGTCAGCTAACAGGAGCACAATTCGTGCCCATGGGAATTCCAACAGACTGTTGGAAGACCCGCTCACCAAAGACCACGAAGATATTGTCAATGAGGAACTCTTACAACTCTATCATATATTTTATTTCAACTTCAGGTACTCATTTTTAGCTCACCTGAGCTTAAAGCTCAAGAGAGATTTTCTGATTGCCTTCTGTCCGTTGTCTATCTGTCCGTCTGTGAACTTTTTACATTTTTTTCAGAACCACTGGGCCAGTTATAACCAAACTTGGCCAAAAGCATCCTTGGGTGAAGGGCTTTCAATTTTGTTCAAATGAATGGCCATGCCCCCTTCAAAGGGGAGATAATCACAAATATGCAAAAATAGGTTGGGGTCATTTCAAAAACCACTGGGCCAGAAATGCTGAAATTTATATGAAAGCTCTCTGACATAGTGCAGATTTATGTTTCTCAAAATCATGACCCCCGGGGGTATGACGGGGTCACATTAGGGGGTAAAAGATTTACCTACAAATATATAGGGAAAATCTTTAAAAAAATTCTTCTCAAAAACTACTAGGCCAGGAAAGTGGAAATTTACATGAAAGCTTTCTGACATAGCGCAGATTCAAGTTTGTTAAAATCATGGCCCCGGGAGTAAGATGAGGCGACAATAGGGGATCAAAGTTTTATTTACAAAAATTTAGGGAAAATCTTGAAAACTCTTCTCCTCAACAACCACTAAGCCAGAAAAGCTGAGATTTACATGAAAGCTTTCTGACATAGTGCAGATTCAAGTTTGTTAAACTCATGACCCCTAGGGTTAGGATGGGACCACAATAGGGGATCAAAGTTTTACATAACTAATAAATAGAATTTTTTTTTTTATTTCCTTAAAGCTGTATGACCCGATCTTCATGTATTATTTTTGTACTTACTTTAAAGCAGATTAATTACTTTACAAAGTTATGAACATTCCCTTAATTACATGCTTGAAAACATCTGCATATAGAAGAAAACAGTGAGAATATTATTTAGAAAGTAAATATATTGTGGTACATATATAAATCATCCGGAAAACCTCGGGCCTTTCACCCAAAGCACACACTGCTCTTTCAGCCTTAAAACTAGACAGTTGGGTATGAGTTAATACATCATGTTGGGATTCCCCTGACGCGCGTGGGGCTATTTATAGACATCTAAAACTATAATTTATACGTTTTCTGGAACACCTCGGGCCTTTCACCAAATACACCATTCGCGATCACCGATACACCGGCATTATCCTGTTATTAGCACCGCGGTGCTAATAATATTTGACGTTATTGACGTAAATATATATAAACTTTATGAACTTTATTTATTGTGTTTCAATGAGAATTAAGCTTTCTTTTTTTTTGCATTTGCTCCGATGCACTCTCTAGTTATATTTTTAGGGAAAGGCTATAAGCCCGTGAACTGATCCGACCGGAAATTCCGTGAACTCAAACACACACAAATTGCATACGTCATACGATATACTTTCGTTTTCCTATATGAATAACTTTGATATTGCAGTTCTATATTCACGGGCCTGATTCTAACACTAATTATAATGTGATCGAATTCACGGGCCTGATTCTAACAATAACTTAAATGCGACTGAGTTCACCGACCTGACTCTAAAACTAATTAGCATGTGATTAATTGAGTTCATGGGCCTGATTCTAACCCCTAATTAGGATATGATCCAGTTCACGGGCCTGATTCTAACACTAATTAGCATGTGATTGAGTTCACGGGCCTGATTCTAAAACTAAATAAAATGTGATCCAGTTCACAGGCCTAACTCTAACGCTAATTAGCATGTGATCCAGTTCACAGGCCTGATTCTAAAACTAATTAGCATGTGATTGAGTTCACGCACCTGGTTCTAACACTAATTAGGATGTGATTGAGTTCACAGGCCTGATTCTAACACTAATTAGCATGTGATTGAGTTCACGGGCCTGATTCGCACACAAATTAGGATATGATCCAGTTCACGGGCCTGATTCTAACACTAATTAGGATATGATCCAGTTCATGGTCCTGATTCTAACACTAATTAAAATGTGATTGAGTTCCCGGGCCTGATTCTAACACTAATCAGCATGTGATTGAGTTCACGGGCCTGATTCTAATACTAATTAACATGTGATTGAGTTCATGGGCCTGATTCTAACATTAATTAACTTGTGATTGAGTTCATGGGCCTGATTCTAACACTAATTAGGATATGATCCAGTTCACGGGCCTGATTCTAACACTAATTAAAATGTGATCCAGTTCACGGGCCTGATTCTAACACTAATTAAAATGTGATCCAGTTCACGGGCCTGATTCTAACACTAATTAGGATGTGATTGAGTTCATGGGCCTGACTCTAACACTAATTAGGATGTGATTGAGTTCACGGGCCTGATTCTAACACTAATTAGGATATGATCCAGTTCACGGGCCTGATTCTGACATTATTTAGGATATGATTGAGTTCACGGGTCTGATTCAAACGTTAATCAAAAATGTGATCCAGTTCACGGGCCTAACTCTAACGCTAATTAGGATATAATCCAGTGTACGGGCCTGATTCTAACACTAATTAGGATGTGATTGAGTTCATTGGCCTGACTCTAACACTAATGAGGATGTGATTGAGTTCACGGGCCTGATTCTAACACTAATGAATAAATGCCATATATTTAGATGAGCAGTAATGAGTATTTGTATTTTATTCCGTTATAGACCATGTAAAGTAATGGTTCTGTAGAGTAATAACGGAATAAAATGAACACTAATGCATATTTTCACTTTATTCTGTTAAAGACAAGAGGGAATGTTTTTCTTCAAATTAATTTGATAACGGAATAAATGGCATGTATTAAGATGAATAGTATTGCATATTTGCATTTTGCTTCGTCATAAACAAAGATAAATGCTTCTGTACAGTTTATTTGATAACGGAATATAAATTCGATATGAACTTTAATGCATATTTGCACTTTATTCCGTTATAGACAAGAAGAAATTTTTCTTCTAAAATTAATGTCACAACTGAATAAATGGCATGTATTAAGATGAACAGTAATGCATATTTGCATTTTACTCCGTTATAAACAAAAAGAAATGTTTTTGTACAGTTAAGTTGATAACGGAATATAAATTCAAGTTGAACTTTAATGCATATTTGTACTTGATTCTGTTATAGACAAGAATAAATGTTTCTCTTAAAATTAATGTCGCAACTTAATAAATACCACGTATTAAGATGAACAGTAATGCATATTTGCATTTTATTAAAAAAGGGGGGGGGGGACTTTGACTTAAATTGCGATGAATTAATGAAGTATTTGTAAATGAAAACAATAAATTCAAAATCATGTTGAGGTCCGTGTCTTTCATTGCGTACAAAGGGCAGTGTATTTGATTTCATGTACAGGAGAAATGCATTTGTGTACATTTTTAACTAATGTTAATTATACAATTTATTGCACACAGGAACATTGATCGTTTGTCATCATGTCAATGTATTTCCATGTTCTCATTTTTGCACGGACTTTGAATGCGTTTTAAATGCCTGTAAACAGTCTTATACACTACCTGTACCTTTGATGGAAGGCATTCTATTGAATGAGTCGCAAAGGATGACCGTTTACTACGTGTTTAGGCATAATCATGTTATTCTCTCCGCGGGATGAATTATCCCCCACCTCCACCCACAAGTTGGTTTTTAATTTATACTTCTTTCACCTGTGCCATATGAAAATGTTTGAAAATTTGCATATTACTATAGTAATTTAACGGAATAAACCAAATTTAAAGAGCAAATAACTCTTACTAAAGGAAAAACAAATCTTACACTTTATGGCGGAGCGAATAACAAGATTATGCCGCCTTTCTAACTTCTAACACTAATTAGCATGTGAATGAGTTCACAGGCCTGATCCTAATACTAATTAGCATGTGATTGAGTTCACGGGCCTGATTCTAACACTAATTAGGATATGATCCAGTTTACGGACCTGATTCTAACACTAATTAAAATGTGACCCCGTTCACGGGCCTGATTGTAACACTAATTAAAATGTGATCCAGTTCACGGGCCTGATTCTAACACTAATTAAAATGTGATCCAGTTCATGGGCCTGATTAGGATGTGATTGAGTTCATGGGCCTGACTCTAACACTAATTAGGATGTGATTGACTTCACGGGCCTGATTCTAACACTAATTAAACAGTGATTGAGTTCACGGGCCTAATTCTAATACCAATTAGGATGTGATTGAGTTCACGGGCCTAATTCTAACACTAATTAGGATGTGATTGAGTTCATTGGCCTGACTCTAAAACTAATTAGGATGTGATTGAGTTCACGGGTCTGATTCTAACACTAATGAATAAATGCCATATATTTAGATGAGCAGTAATGAGTATTTGTATTTTATTCCGTTATAGACCATGTAAAGTAATGGTTCTGTAGAGTAATAACGGAATAAAATGAACACTAATGCATATTTTCACTTTATTCTGTTAAAGACAAGAGGGAATGTTTTTCTTCAAATTAATTTGATAACGGAATAAATGGCATGTATTAAGATGAATAGTATTGCATATTTGCATTTTGCTTCGTCATAAACAAAGATAAATGCTTCTGTACAGTTTATTTGATAACGGAATATAAATTCGATATGAACTTTAATGCATATTTGCACTTTATTCCGTTATAGACAAGAAGAAATTTTTCTTCTAAAATTAATGTCACAACTGAATAAATGGCATGTATTAAGATGAACAGTAATGCATATTTGCATTTTACTCCGTTATAAACAAAAAGAAATGTTTTTGTACAGTTAAGTTGATAACGGAATATAAATTCAAGTTGAACTTTAATGCATATTTGTACTTGATTCTGTTATAGACAAGAATAAATGTTTCTCTTAAAATTAATGTCGCAACTTAATAAATACCACGTATTAAGATGAACAGTAATGCATATTTGCATTTTATTAAAAAAAAAGGGGGGGGGTTGGATATTTGACTTAAATTGCTATGAATAAATGAAGTATTTGTAAATGAAAACAATAAATTCAAAATCATGTTGAGGTCCATGTCTTTCGTTGCGTACAAAGGGCAGTGTATTTGATTTCATGTACAGGAGAAATGCATTTGTGTACATTTTTAACTAATGTTAATTATACAATTTATTGCACACAGGAACATTGATCGTTTGTCATCATGTCAATGTATTTCCATGTTCTCATTTTTGCACGGACTTTGAATGCGTTTTAAATGCCTGTAAACAGTCTTATACACTACCTGTACCTTTGATGGAAGGCATTCTATTGAATGAGTCGCAAAGGATGACCGTGTACTACGCGTTTAGGCATAATCATGTTATTCGCTCCGCGGGATGAATTACCTCCCACCTCCAATCACAAGGTTGTTTTAATTTATACTTCTTTCACCTGTGCAATATGTAAATGTTTGAAAATTTGCATATTACTATAGTAATTTAACGGAATAAACCAAATTTAAAGAGCAAATAACTCATACTAAAGGAAAAATAAATCTTACACTTTATGGCGGAGCGAATAACAAGATTATGCCGCCTTTCTAACTTCTAACACTAATTCGCATGTGAATGAGATCACGGGCCTGATCTAAATACTAATTAGCATGTGATTGAGTTCACGGGCCTGATTCTAAAACTAATTAGGATATGATACAGTTCACGGGCCTGATTCTAACACTAATTAAAATGTGATCCAGTTCACGGGCCTGATTCTAACACTAATTAGAATGTGATTGAGTCCATGGGCCTGACTCTAATACTAATTGGATGTGATTGAGTTCACGGGCCTGATTCTAACACTAATTAGGATATGATCCAGTTCACGGGCCTGATTCTAACACTAATTAAAATGTGATCCAGTTCACGGGCCTGATTCTAACACTAATTAGAATGTGATTGAGTTCATGGGCCTGACTCTAACACTAATTAGGATGTGATCCAGTTCACGGGTCTGATTCTAACACTAATTAGGATGTGATTGAGTTCACGGGCCTGATTCTAACACTAATTAGGATATGATCCAGTTCACGGGCCTGATTCTAACACTAATTAAAATGTGATCCAGTTCACGGGCCTGATTCTAACACTAATTAAAATGTGATCCAGTTCACGGGCCTGATTCTAACACTAATTAGGATGTGATTGAGTTCATGGGCCTGACTCTAACACTAATTAGGATGTGATTGAGTTCACGGGCCTAATTCTAACACTAATTAAACAGTGATTGAGTTCACGGGCCTAATGCTAATTAGCATGTGATTGGGTTCACTGGCCTGATTCTAACGCTAATTAGGATATGATCCAGTTCACGGGCCTGATTCTTACATTATTTAGGATATGATTGAGTTCACGGGTCTGATTCAAACGTTAATCAAAAATGTGATCCAGTTCACGGGCCTAACTCTAAAGCTAATTAGGATATGATCCAGTGTACGGGGCCGATTCTAACACTAATTAGGATGTGATTGAGTTCATTGGCCTGACTCTAACACTAATGAGGATGTGATTGAGTTCACGGGCCTGATTCTAACACTAATTAAAATGTGATCCAGTTCACGGGCCTGACTCTTACACTAATTAGGATGTGATTGAGTTCGTGGGCCTGATTCTAACACTAATTAGGATGTGATCCAGTTCACGGGTCTGATTCTAACACTAATTAGCATGTGATTGAGTTCACTGGCCTGATTCTAATACTAATTAGGATGTGATTGAGTTCATGGGCCTGATTCTAACACTAATTAGGATATGATCCAGTTCACAGGCCTGATTTTAACACTAATTAAAATGTGATCCAGTTCACGGGCCTGAATCTAACACTGATTAAACAGTGATTGAGTTCATGGGCCTAATTCTAATACTAATTAGGATGTGATTGAGTTCACTGACCTGATTTTAACACTAATTAGGATATGATCCAGTTCACGGGCCTGATTCTTACATTATTTAGGATATGATTGAGTTCACGGGTCTGATTTAAACGCTAATCAAAAATGCGATCTAGTTCACGGGCCTAACTCTAATGCTAATTAGGATATGATCCAGTGTACGGGCCTGATTCTAACACTAATTAGGATGTGATTGAGTTCATTGGCCTGACTCTAACACTTATGAGGATGTGATTGAGTTCACGGGCCTGATTCTAACACTAATGAATAAATGCCATATATTTAGATGAGCAGTAATGAGTATTTGTATTTTATTCCGTTATAGACCATGTAAAGTAATGGTTCTGTAGAGTAATAACGGAATAAAATGAACACTAATGCATATTTTCACTTTATTCTGTTAAAGACAAGAGGGAATGTTTTTCTTCAAATTAATTTGATAACGGAATAAATGGCATGTATTAAGATGAATAGTATTGCATATTTGCATTTTGCTTCGTCATAAACAAAGATAAATGCTTCTGTACAGTTTATTTGATAACGGAATATAAATTCGATATGAACTTTAATGCATATTTGCACTTTATTCCGTTAGAGACAAGAAGAAATTTTTCTTCTAAAATTAATGTCACAACTGAATAAATGGCATGTATTAAGATGAACAGTAATGCATATTTGCATTTTACTCCGGTATAAAGAAAAAGAAATGTTTTTGTACAGTTAAGTTGATAACGGAATATAAATTCAAGTTGAACTTTAATGCATATTTGTACTTGATTCTGTTATAGACAAGAATAAATGTTTCTCTTAAAATTAATGTCGCAACTTAATAAATACCACGTATTAAGATGAACAGTAATGCATATTTGCATTTTATTAAAAGGGGGGGGGGGGACTTTGACTTAAATTGCGATGAATAAATGATGTATTTGTAAATGAAAACAATAAATTCAAAATCATGTTGAGGTCCATGTCTTTCATTGCGTACAAAGGGCAGTGTATTTGATTTCATGTACAGGAGAAATGCATTTGTGTACATTTTTAACTAATGTTAATTATAAAATTTATTGCACACAGGAACATTAATCGTTTGTCATCATGTCAATGTATTTCCATGTTCTCATTTTTTCACGGACTTTCATTGCGTTTTAAATGCCTGTAAACAGTCTTATACACTACCTGTACCTTTGATGGAAGGCATTCTATTGAATGAGTCGCAAAGGATGACCGTTTACTACGTGTTTAGGCATAATCATGTTATTCACTCCGCGGGATGAATTATCACCCACCTCCACCCACAAGGTTGTTTTTAATTTATACTTCTTTCACCTGTGCCATATGCAAATGTTTGAAAATTTGCATATTCCTATAGTAATTTAACGGAATAAACCAAATTTAAAGAGCAAATAACTCTCACTAAAGGAAAAATAAATCTTACACTTTATGGCGGAGCGAATAACAAGATTATGCCGCCTTTCTAACTTCTAACACTAATTAGCATGTGAATGAGTTCACAGGCCTGATCCTAATACTAATTAGGATGTGATTGACTTCACGGGCCTGATTCTAACACTAATTAGGATATGATCCAGTTTACGGGCCTGCTTCTAACACTAATTAAAATGTGACCCAGTTCACGGGCCTGATTGTAACACTAATTAAAATGTGATCCAGTTCACGGGCCTGATTCTAACACTAATTAAAATGTGATCCAGTTCATGGGCCTGATTAGGATGTGATTGAGTTCATGGGCCTGACTCTAACACTAATTAGGATGTGATTGACTTCACGGGCCTGATTCTAACACTAATTAAACAGTGATTGAGTTCACGGGCCTAATTCTAATACCAATTAGCATGTGATTGAGTTCACGGGCCTAATTCTAACACTAATTAGGATGTGATTGAGTTCATTGGCCTGACTCTAACACTAATGAGGATGTGATTGAGTTCACGGGTCTGATTCTAACACTAATGAATAAATGCCATATATTTAGATGAGCAGTAATGAGTATTTGTATTTTATTCCGTTATAGACCATATAAAGTAATGGTTCTGTAGAGTAATAACGGAATAAAATGAACACTAATGCATATTTTCACTTTATTCTGTTAAAGACAAGAGGGAATGTTTTTCTTCAAATTAATTTGATAACGGAATAAATGGCATGTATTAAGATGAACAGTAATGGATATTTGCATTTTACTCCGGTATATACAAAAAGAAATGTTTTTGTACAGTTAAGTTGATAACGGAATATAAATTCAAGTAGAACTTTAATGCATATTTGTACTTGATTCTGTTATAGACAAGAATAAATGTTTCTCTTAAAATTAATGTCGCAACTTAATAAATACCACGTATTAAGATGAACAGTAATGCATATTTGCATTTTATTAAAAAAGGGGGGGGGGATGTTGGACTTTGACTTAAATTGCGATGAATAAATGAAGTATTTGTAAATGAAAACAATAAATTCAAAATCATGTTGAGGTCCATGTCTTTCATTGCGTACAAAGGGCAGTGTATTTGATTTCATGTACAGGAGAAATGCATTTGTGTACATTTTTAACTAATGTTAATTATACAATTTATTGCACACAGGAACATTAATCGTTTGTCATCATGTCAATGTATTTCCATGTTCTCATTTTTGCACGGACTTTGAATGCGTTTTGAATGCCTGTAAACAGTCTTATGCACTACCTGTACCTTTGATGGAAGGCATTCTATTGAATGAGTCGCAAAGGATGACCGTTTACTACGTGTTTAGGCATAATCATGTTATTCACTCCGCGGGATGAATTATCCCCCACCTCCACCCACAAGGTTGTTTTTAATTTATACTTCTTTCACCTGTGCCATATGCAAATGTTTGAAAATTTGCATATTACTATAGTAATTTAACGGAATAAACCAAATTTAAAGAGCAAATAACTCTTACTAAAGGAAAAATAAATCTTACACTTTTACGCGGAGCGAATAATAAGATTATGCCGCCTTTCTAACTTCTAACACTAATTAGCATGTGAATGAGTTCACAGGCCTGATCCTAATACTAATTAGCATGTGATTGAGTTCACGGGCCTGATTCTAACACTAATTAGGATATGATCCAGTTTACGGGCCTGATTCTAACACTAATTAAAATGTGACCCAGTTCACGGGCCTGATTGTAACACTAATTAAAATGTGATCCAGTTCACGGGCCTGATTGTAACACTAATTAAAATGTGATCCAGTTCACGGGCCTGATTCTAACACTAATTAAAATGTGACCCAGTTCATGGGCCTGATTAGGATGTGATTGAGTTCATGGGCCTGACTCTAACAGTAATTAGGATGTGATTGACTTCACGGGCCTGATTCTAACACTAATTAAACAGTGATTGAGTTCACGGGCCTAATTCTAATAGTAATTAGGATGTGATTGAGTTCACGGGCCTAATTCTAACACTAATTAGGATGTGATTGAGTTCATTGGCCTGACTCTAACACTAATGAGGATGTGATTGAGTTCATGGGTCTGATTCTAACACTAATGAATAAATGCCATATATTTAGATGAGCAGTAATGAGTATTTGTATTTTATTCCGGTATAGACCATGTAAAGTAATGGTTCTGTAGAGTAATAACGGAATAAAATGAACACTAATGCATATTTTCACTTTATTCTGTTAAAGACAAGAGGGAATGTTTTTCTTCAAATTAATTTGATAACGGAATAAATGGCATGTATTAAGATGAACAGTAATGGATATTTGCATTTTACTCCGGTATAAACAAAAAGAAATGTTTTTGTACAGTTAAGTTGATAACGGAATATAAATTCAAGTAGAACTTTAATGCATATTTGTACTTGATTCTGTTATAGACAAGAATAAATGTTTCTCTTAAAATTAATGTCGCAACTTAATAAATACCACGTATTAAGATGAACAGTAATGCATATTTGCATTTTATTAAAAAAAGGGGGGGGGGTGTTGGACTTTGACTTAAATTGCGATGAATAAATGAAGTATTTGTAAATGAAAACAATAAATTCAAAATCATGTTGAGGTCCATGTCTTTCATTGTGTACAAAGGGCAGTGTATTTGATTTCATGTACAGGAGAAATGCATTTGTGTACATTTTTAACTAATGTTAATTATACAATTTATTGCACACAGGAACATTGATCGTTTGTCATCATGTCAATGTATTTCCATGTTCTCATTTTTGCACGGACTTTGAATGCGTTTTAAATGGCTGTAAACAGTCTTATACACTACTTGTACCTTTGATGGAAGGCATTCTATTGAATGAGTCGTAAAGGATGACCGTCTACTACGTGTTTAGGCATAATCATGTTATTCACTCCGCGGGATGAATTATCCCCCACCTCCACCCACAAGGTTGTTTTAATTTATACTTCTTTCACCTGTGCGATATGTAAATGTTTGAAAAATTGCATATTACTATAGTAATTTAACGGAATAAACCAAATTTAATGAGCAAATAACTCTTACTAAAGGAAAAATAAATCTTACACTTTATCGCGGAGCGAATAACAAGATTATGCCGCCTTTCTAACTTCTAACACTAATTAGCATGTGAATGAAATCACGGGCCTGATTTTAATACTAATTAGCATGTGATTGAGTTCACAGGCCTGATTCTAACACTAATTAGGATATGATCCAGTTTACGGGCCTGATTCTAACACTAATTAAAATGTGATCCAGTTCACGGGCCTGATTCTAACACTAATTAAAATGTGATCCAGTTCACGGGCCTGATTCTAACACTAATTAGGATGTGATTGAGTTCATGGGACTGACTCTAACACTAATTAGGATGTGATTGACTTCACGGGCCTGATTCTAACACTAATTAAACAGTGATTGAGTTCACGGCCCTAATACTAATTAGCATGTGATTGAGTTCACTGGCCTGATTCTAACACTAATTACGATATGATCCAGTTCACGGGCCTGATTCTTACATTATTTAGGATATGATTGAGTTCACGGGTCTGATTCAAACGTTAATCAAAAATGTGATCCAGTTCACGGGCCTAACTCTAACGCTAATTAGGATATGATCCAGTGTACGGGCCTGATTCTAACACTAATTAGGATGTGATTGAGTTCATTGGCCTGACTCTAACACTAATGAGGATGTGATTGAGTTCACGGGCCTGATTCTTACACTAATGAATAAATGCCATATATTTAGATGAGCAGTAATGAGTATTTGTATTTTATTCCGTTATAGACCATGTAAAGTAATGGTTCTGTAGAGTAATAACGGAATAAAATGAACACTAATGCATATTTTCACTTTATTCTGTTAAAGACAAGAGGGAATGTTTTTCTTCAAATTAATTTGATAACGGAATAAATGGCATGTATTAAGATGAATAGTATTGCATATTTGCATTTTGCTTCGTCATAAACAAAGATAAATGCTTCTGTACAGTTTATTTGATAACGGAATATAAATTCGATATGAACTTTAATGCATATTTGCACTTTATTCCGTTATAGACAAGAAGAAATTTTTCTTCTAAAATTAATGTCACAACTGAATAAATGGCATGTATTAAGATGAACAGTAATGCATATTTGCATTTTACTCCGTTATAAACAAAAAGAAATGTTTTTGTACAGTTAAGTTGATAACGGAATATAAATTCAAGTTGAACTTTAATGCATATTTGTACTTGATTCTGTTATAGACAAGAATAAATGTTTCTCTTAAAATTAATGTCGCAACTTAATAAATACCACGTATTAAGATGAACAGTAATGCATATTTGCATTTTATTAAAAAAGGGGGGGGGGACTTTGACTTAAATTGCGATGAATTAATGAAGTATTTGTAAATGAAAACAATAAATTCAAAATCATGTTGAGGTCCATGTCTTTCATTGCGTACAAAGGGCAGTGTATTTGATTTCATGTACAGGAGAAATGCATTTGTGTACATTTTTAACTAATGTTAATTATACAATTTATTGCACACAGGAACATTAATCGTTTGTCATCATGTCAATGTATTTCCATGTTCTCATTTTTGCACGGACTTTGAATGCGTTTTGAATGCCTGTAAACAGTCTTATACACTATCTGTACCTTTGATGGAAGGCATTCTATTGAATGAGTCGCAAAGGATGACCGTTTACTACGTGTTTAGGTATAATCATGTTATTCTCTCCGCGGGATGATTATCCCCCACCTCCACCCACAAGGTTGTTTTTAATTTATACTTCTTTCACCTGTGCCTTATGCAAATGTTTGAAAATTTGCATATTCCTATAGTAATTTAACGGAATAAACCAAATTTAAAGAGCAAATAACTCTTACTAAAGGAAAAATAAATCTTACACTTTATCGTGGAGCGAATAATAAGATTATGCCGCCTTTCTAACTTCTAACACTAATTAGCATGTGAATGAGTTCACAGGCCTGATCCTAATACTAATTAGCATGTGATTGAGTTCACGGGCCTGATTCTAACACTAATTAGGATATGATCCAGTTTACGTGCCTGATTCTAACACTAATTAAAATGTGATCCAGTTCACGGGCCTGATTGTAACACTAATTAAAATGTGATCCAGTTCACGGGCCTGATTCTAACACTAATTAAAATGTGATACAGTTCATGGGCCTGATTAGGATGCGATTGAGTTCATGGGCCTGACTCTAACACTAATTAGGATGTGATTGACTTCACGGGCCTGCTTCTAACACCAATTAAACAGTGATTGAGTTCACGGGCCTAATTCTAATAGTAATTAGGATGTGATTGAGTTCACGGGCCTAATTCTAACACTAATTAGGATGTGATTGAGTTCATTGGCCTGACTCTAACACTAATGAGGATGTGATTGAGTTCACGGGTCTGATTCTAACACTAATGAATAAATGCCATATATTTAGATGAGCAGTAATGAGTATTTGTATTTTATTCCGTTATAGACCATGTAAAGTAATGGTTCTGTAGAGTAATAACGGAATAAAATGAACACTAATGCATATTTTCACTTTATTCTGTTAAAGACAAGAGGGAATGTTTTTCTTCAAATTAATTTGATAACGGAATAAATCGCATGTATTAAGATGAACAGTATTGCATATTTGCATTTTACTCCGGTATAAACAAAAAGAAATGTTTTTGTACAGTTAAGTTGATAACGGAATATAAATTCAAGTTGAACTTTAATGCATATTTGTACTTTATTCTGTTATAGACAAGAATAAATGTTTCTCTTAAAATTAATGTCGCAACTTAATAAATACCACGTATTAAGATGAACAGTAATGCATATTTGCATTTTATTAAAAAAAGGGGGGGGGGACTTTGACTTAAATTGCGATGAATAAATGATGTATTTGTAAATGAAAACAATAAATTCAAAATCATGTTGAGGTCCATGTCTTTCATTGCGTACAAAGGGCAGTGTATTTGATTTCATGTACAGGAGAAATGCATTTGTGTACATTTTTAACTAATGTTAATTATACAATTTATTGCACACAGGAACATTAATCGTTTGTCATCATGTCAATGTATTTCCATGTTCTCATTTTTACACGGACTTTGAATGCGTTTTAAATGGCTGTAAACAGTCTTATACACTACCTGTGCCTTGGAATGAGTCGCAAAGGATGACCGTTTACTACGTGTTTAGGCATAATCATGTTATTCTCTCCGCGGGATGAATTATCCCCCACCTCCACCCACAAGGTTGTTTTTAATTTATACTTCTTTCACCTGTGCCATATGCAAATGTTTGAAAATTTGCATATTACTATAGTAATTTAACGGAATAAACCAAATTTAAAGAGCAAATAACTCTTACTAAAGGAAAAATAAATCTTACACTTTATCGTGTAGCGAATAACAAGATTATGTCACTCCTGCTGTTAGCACCACGGTGCGAATTAGTTTTGGCCATTCCACAGATGAAAACGTGCCATTTTTACAGTGATAACCCCCTAAAATCTTTAAGCCCCCCCCCCCCTTTTTTTATGAACTCCCCCAAAGAAACCCTTTTCCCGGGAATACTTCCCTTCGTAGAGCTTATAATCTTGATTTTTAAAACATCGTCTCTCTATATATACTCCTGTTATTAGCACCGCGGTGCGAATTAGTTTTGGGCATTCCACAGATCAAAACGTCCCATTTTTAGTATGGGATGACCATTTATTTCAAATACGAATAAAAAGTAAAATTTTGAATTTTCTCTGGATTTTATTTTAAACAGAAACTTCATTAGAAATCACTAAATAGTGATATATTTATAACTTTTAACGCTTCTGACGTTACGTAGAAAACGTCAAATATTATTAGCACCGCAGTGCTAATAACAGGATTATGCCAAAGGCCCGAGGTGTTCCAGAAAACGTATAAATTATACAGTGTTAGACGTCTATAAATAGCCCCACGCGTCAGGTGAATCCAACATAACTTCTGACGTTACGTAAAAAAAACGTCAAATATTATTAGCACCGCAGTGCTGATAACAGGATTATGCCGGAATCCAACATGATGTATTAACTCATACGCAACTGTCTAGTTTTAAGGCTGAAAGAGCGTAAAACAACGAATTACTAAGAGTTATTTGATATTTTTATTTCTATTAAACTTATGGCACGGTAATGTTGTAACAAAATACACAGCTTTACACAGATAAGACCACTGTTGATCTGAAAGTTTGAACTGGTCACGTGACTGTCACTTGAAATGGCAGAGTGACGCGGTTGTTTGTAAATACCGATTTAGAATTAAATAATATTGTTAAAGCAAGTGAAATAATGTATGACATATCATACAGCCTCATAACTACATACGTGTGATGATTTAATAACGTTTTTACGAGATGGAAAAAAATGTAATTCGGACCATACAGCTTTAAGAACCATTGGGCTAAAGAAGTTTACATTTGCACAAAAGCTTTCTGACATAGTGCAGATTGACGTTTGTAAAAATCATGGTCCCCGGGGGTAAGATGAGGCCACAATAGGGAATCAAAATTTTACATACAAATATATAGGGAAAATCATTAAAAATCATCTGATGAAAAATCACTGGCCAGAAAAGTTTACATTTACATGAAAGCTTCCTGACATAGAACGGATTCAATTTTGTGAAAATCCTGTCCCCCGGGAGTAGGTTGGGCCACAATAGGGGATCAAAGTTTTACATGCGAATATATAGGAAAAATCTTTAAATATGAGCGATGTGGCCCATGGACCTCTTGTTGAAAAGTAACTGTCTTTGGTGTCAAAAAGTCTAGTCTTTAGTTTATAGTTAGGAATGGTCCTGTAAAGTGTTGAAAAGTCATAGTTTTTTATGTTATCGATTTGGGATAAGTTTTTCGATTTCAAGTTTACTAAAAGTTCTTTAGAATTGTTTAGAATCCATGTTTGATTAACACCACTTCTGGCATATGTAGTTGCACAGTAAGTTTGAAGTTTCTCCTTCACAGCTGTTAATATTTTTGTGAGGAGCAAAGATAGGGGCTTGGTAGAGCACATACTAGATCCAACAATGTATCTTTGTAAGGGTTTTTATGTAGTTTAGGAATCCAGTATAGGTACGGTAGCTCGTATTCATTCGGCCCATTGACTGGGATATTAAATGTGTCTAAAACTGAAGCATAGTTTTTGAAGAATTTCATCTTTTGAAAGGACAGTTTGAGTATTAGTACGATTATCAAAAACTGGAGTTGATGCCAAATTCGTTTAAAATACAGTTATAATAATGAACCATACAAACAAAGACAATGTTGTTACAAGCTTTGTCAGCTGGAACCAAAACATATTCCTCTTGTAATCTATCTAATTCTTATATCACTTCTGATTTACTAAACACAGAAGGATAGATGGTACGCACTTTTGTTGTATGTCTAATGCGGGATTTTAATATTCCTCTTATTCTTAACATGTACGATATCAAAGTACTGAAAGTACTGATGGGAGTTGATTTTATGTAGATTTGCACCAGATGAACGTGGGGTTGAGAATTACCCCACCCCCACCCCCACCCCTACCCCCTTCCCCTAAATACAGAGGTACACTCAAAAGTAAAAGAACGAAAACTTAAGCATAAACATATGTTGCGTCTCTGTAATAATCAACGCTTAATTATGTATGTCTACATGCGTATGAAAGGCGAAGATAACGAATAATGATCAATCTCATAACTCCTATATAGACACTGGTAGGTTAACACCTTGTCTGGATTATTCCAACATATTATATACTCATTTTAAAATTGCTCATTTTGTCAAAATATGTCACTACATTAATATTTTAGCAGAAGAACATGTTTGAAAAACTCCATACATAACTTAATAATTCTTGGGTTTTTTGCTATTTTTTTTTTAAACACTACAACTCCTCAAGATTTACACGACTTACACAACTAAAAAATTCCCCATTATTTAAAGAGCAAAAATTTGTACTTAAACCTCTGACATTTACTTATCCTTTATCTTTAAAATTCTTTATGATTTTACCAAATATTTGAAGTTTTGTTGTATGTCTAATGCGGGATTTTAATATTGAGCTTTATGCAAAGCATCCAGGAAAATCTCGACGTACATAACTTCGTAAGCATCAAGAAATGACAGTAGCATAGCTACAATTTATTCAATTTACAAAAATAGCCATGTGGTCTTAATTTTGCACCCGGGAAAAGGTGATGATAAAGAACAGTGATCAATTTCTTGACTCCGAAAAGGAATGCAAAATTAAGAGTTGGGCAGGCGCGGAGTCCTGTATATATCAGTGGTTGGATCAAACGCCTAGGAGGAGTAAGCATCCCCTGTCGACCGGTAACACTCACCGTGAGCCTTATATCTTGATCAATTAAACGCACAAGTGCTTGTGTAAAGGACTTCAGGACTCATTCCCCCTCCTTGTATTTTTGAATGGTATTTCAGGTATATTTTTTATAAAACATTAAACTTCAGTGTTTTTATTTAATTGGAATACACAAATCTCGCATAGAAACCGATTCTTGGATTAAATGCATCACTATTTGGTGCGCAATTTCTTCTCGCCGTTCAATTGCATTGTTTTAACCTCACCACCTACAACGAACGGAAGGTGTGATGTTGATATATTTCTGTCGCAGTTTACTATTTTTAGAACGACGAAAAGGTCCACAGGCCTTATCGGTCACCCGAGTACTAGTGAAAAAAATATCACTACTCCCAAGGGCTATGAAAACTACCCAAAAAATCCTGTTCTGACATGAATGTCTAAGCTAAATTCTAGTATTCAGCAACAGTATAAATCAAAATGTATTTTTAAAATTTCACTGTCCTCAAAAGTACATACGCTGATGAAGGGCTTTACATAATATAATAGGCGTATTAACATTAAAAGATATGACTAATTTTGACCCATCTTAGAGTAAAAGCCCTGGGTTGTGAAATTCACCATTTTTTGTACGTCCTTTTCTGTTATTCCTAAGTATGCATTTCGATTTTATACATTATCTGCAAACTTACACATATAAATACTATATACCAAGTTTGGCCCCACCCTGGGGTCAGAACCCCTACCCCGGGGATCATGAAATTTACAATTTTGGTAGAGACCTTCCTGCTCTACATCACTATGCATTTAGTTTTTCTTATACATGTGCGGTTCTAGAGAAGATTTTTAAAATTGGTGAATTTTGGACAGTTTTTGTCCCACCCCTAAGGCCCCAGGGATGTAGGAATTCTAAAATTTACAATTTATGTCCCCCTTGTTCCAAAAATTCTTTATACCAAATTTGAAAAGAATTAGAATGATAGCTATCAAGAAGTTAAAAAAAATTCTATTGTTCACACATTTAATAACTGACCATTTCGGCCCCACCCTGATACCAAAACCCCTACCCCTGGTCATCAAATTTACAATTTTGGTAAAGGATTACCTTGCTCTTTCTAAATTTCAATTTAGCATCAATGACATTAAAGAAGATGTTATTTAAGTGTTCTACACATAAACACTATATACCAAGTTTGGCCCCATCCTGGGGTCAACACACCTACCCCGGAGGTCATGAAATTTATAATTTTGGTAGAAGCTTCCTTGCTCATCATTACTATATACTAATTTATCTGAGCACTAGATGCCCTTTAACAATTTCCGGTCTCTTTCACCTACAGATGCTACATACCAAATTTGGTCAAGATTGGCCCAGTAGTTTCTGGGAAGAAGTTTTTAACGGACAACGGACGACGACGGACGCAGAATCAATAGCAGTAGGTCACCCAAGTGACTCGGGTGACCTAAAAACCCGAGACGAAGTTTCTGGATACCATTAGCTGCACGAAAAAGTAAGAGAATACCGATATTAGTAAAACAACACTAGTTTCTTATGTACAAACGGCCGGGTAAATTTGGACCTATAGCATGGAAAATTGGGGGTACATTGTATTTCTCTTTGGTGTCCCAGGTGTCAGAAAATAGCAAGGAAAGTGAAAATGATCATTGAGATATAAAAGAAAATTTTAAATTTTCAATGTCTGGAAAAATTATTGTAAACATCCAAATATCTTATCAATGTAGACTCTTGATCATGATTTGGAGCATAGTGGTGTTGACAAAATGTATTCTTGAAGGTTAGATCAAAACAGAACAATGTTTGATTATGATCTAAAATGATATGGGGATTGGAAGAGGTAGTTGTTTATTATTATCATTGTTATGCGCACTGTACACAAGAAACACGTATGTTTGCGATGCATGCACAAGTGCTACTTGATGGCATGATATAAGTTTTGATTCTTTTTAGCAATGATCCAAAGAAGTAGTACTATTTCATTTTTATGATCCAACAGATTTTGCAGCCCTACAACGGCAATGGTGACGTCTCCATATGAGTGAAATATTCTCGAGAGTCCCTCAATCAATCAATCAATCATGGAAGGGGCTTGATGAAATATTTTGTTTATATAGAGTCACACCTTTTGAAAAACGAATGTTATGTGGAGCATTGTCAATTTTGCCTTCGTGGTTCTTTCGGACTTCCACGAAAACTTCCCTACCTGACATTGAAACGCTCTGGAGGATTTAATCATATAAAATTTGTGCATACGTAAGTCTTTCCGCAACCGGCTTGGCCATTTATAATGAAAATATGGTCTCTTCCATGGCAAGTTTCAACGCCTCTACATCTATTTAATTCGTAGAAAGAATTCAATTTGTATTCTAAGTTTTGATAATTTTATAGTAAAACTTTCAGTAAATGATCCATATAACTAGTGAGGCTTTTCATATCATTCAACATGATGAACAGAATAACAGGAAATTAATTGTTTTATTCCCTCTTTTTTATTGAACAATATTGAGCATTTTTAACTCTAAAAGATAATGGTTCAACTTTGTGTATAAATAATGAAGATTACGTGAATCAACAGAGAAGTGCATATAGAATGTGAATATGCTTATTCTACACAAGCCGATTGTGAAAATACAAATATAATTAAAACCTCCAGAGCGTTTCACTGTTTGGTTTGTAATTTTTCACAGAAATCCGAAAGAACCATGAAATCACAAATGACAATGCTTCACATAACATTCGTTTTTCAAAAGGTGTGACTCTATATAAAAAAATATTCCATCAAGTCCCTTCCATGTGTTCAGATCCAAATTCGATCATAAAAATCAAATGGTATTTCTTTGGGAATCAAAACTTTATGTTATAAGATTAAACACATATCATGCCATCAAGAAGCACATGTACATGCAAGGTGAAGATAACGAACAGTGATCAATCTCATAACTCCTACAAGCAATACAAAATAGATAGTTGGGCAAACACGGACCCCTGGACACAGCAGAGGTGGGATCAGGTGCCTAGGAGGAGTAAGCATCCCCTGTTGACCGGTCACACCCGCCGTGAGCCCCATATCCTGATCAGGTAAACGGAGTTATCCGCAGTCAAAATCAGTGTGCCAAGAACGGCTTAACAATCGGTATGAAACACGTCAGACAGCATTTGACCCAATGCGAGGCTGTATTGACGAACTAGATCGTTATAACGATCATAGAATTTGCGAAATGCTGACTTCAATCGAGACTGTTGAAATCCCTGTATCATCAACTTGTTTGTCAGTAGCTTACCTCGATTTAAAAACTGACTATACCCAGAACAAGCTCTTGCATATCGAATCAGTTGAGATATATAAACACCATATGCAGATGATAATGGAATATTGCTACATAAATGTGGGAAGTTGACGATGGAGAAGCTGAAATCATCCCGTTTGTCATACAGTTGAGTTGTCAGTTTGCCGTTAATGTCTAATTTCAATAAAATATCTAAGTCTCGCACACAAATGTGGTGTGTATGATGATGATAATAATAATAATAATCAAAAACAACTAACATTTTCCAATCCCAAACCCCATATCATTTTAGATCATAATCAAACAAATATTGTTCTGTTTTGATCTAACCTTCAAGTATACATTTTGTCAACACCATTATGCTCCAAATCATGATTAAGAGTCTACAAAAATGAGATATTTAGATATATTTCCAATGATTTTTCCAGACATTGGAAATTTAAAGTTTTCTTTTACATCCAAATCTAAATTAACATTTTCACTTTCCGTGGTATTTTCTGACACTCAGGATACCAAAGAGAAATTCCCCCTATTTTCCATGCTATAAGCCTAAACTTATCCAGCCATTTGTACACAATAAACACGCGTCTTTTTACTATCATCGGTATTCTCTTACCTTTTCTTGTAGCTAATGGTATTCGTAAACCTCTTCATGTTTTTTTTTAAATAGTGGGCCGCGATAGAAAGATATCAAC
The DNA here is from genome assembly GCF_947568905.1 of Ostrea edulis. Taxonomy (NCBI): domain Eukaryota; kingdom Metazoa; phylum Mollusca; class Bivalvia; order Ostreida; family Ostreidae; genus Ostrea; species Ostrea edulis. Next base: position 17,242,287 of record NC_079171.1, read on the forward strand.
ATCACACCTTCCGTTCGTTGTAGGTGGTGAGGCTAAAACGATGCATTGGAACGGCGTGAAGAAATTATTGCACACCAAATAGCGATGCATTTGATCCAAGAATCATCAGTAGATTTAGAATGATCGTTCTTTTCAGTTGGTAATTGCTCTTTCGATAGGATTTCTCAGCAAAGTGCAGATGTTTTTTTAAAAATGTCACCCGCTAGATTATACACCTTATTCATTTCTAATGATCGTGATATGACATTTTTTTTAACCCCCCCCCACCAGAAAAAAAACCCAACCTATTTCTATGCGAGTTTTGAGTATTCCATTTAAAAAAGATACTGAACTGACTGAAGTTTCATATTTTATCAAAAATACACCCAAAATACTATTCAAATATACAAGGAAGGGAGTGGGACATGGAGTCCTGTACACAATCACATGCGTTTAACTGATCAAGACATAGGGCTCACGGCGGGTGTGACCGGTCGACAGGGGATGCTTACTCCTCCTGGGCGCCTGATCCAACCTCTGATATGTACAGGACTCTGTTTGTCCAACTCTTAATTTTGTATTCGTTTTAGGATTTATGAAATTGATCACTGTCCGTTATCTTAACCTTTTCACATGTGCAAAATTAAGACCACATGGTTATACATGTATTTGTAAATTGAATAAATTATAGCTATTTTACTGTCATTTGTTGATGCTTACGAAGTTATGTATATCGAGATTTTCCTAGATGATTTGCATAGAGCTCTGAGAATTGATTTCAAATTTTAAGTTACGTCATACATAATAAAGGATACGTAAATGTCTGACGTTTAAGTACATGTTCTTGCACTTCAAGCAATCAGGAGTTGTTTAGTTGTGTAAGTCATGTCAATCATCCAGAGGGGTTTTAGAAAAAAAAGAAGAAAAATTAGTGTGACCAGGTTCATGTATTGTTTGGTAGCTAGTGTCTATCATAGTTTCTGGTTTGTATGTCATGTGCACGTGATTGAGAGAAAAAGAGATGTATGAGAGAGAGAGAGAGAGAGAGAGAGAGAGAGAGAGAGAGAGAGAGAGTGATCGAACTGTATTCATAAACTCGCACACGCATGCCATTCTAAAATATCCAGTCATTATCCGCACGACCGTCAAGGTGTTAGCAGTATAGAGTCCTATCTCATATATTCATCAGATTTATTACATTGGCTATAAACTGGTAAGCATATTTATACATATATTCATTATGCGTGAATTTAAGTAATAGTAATATCATACTTTAGATATTATTCTGTAAAGTTATAATATTGTGTGAATTACAGCTAGGGTAAATGTTATGTTCAGATGTGTATGTATGTTGCAGGTTTAGATTTAGATTTAATTATTTGATTATTTTTTTAAATATCAACAAACCAACCCATGAGTTATAATTCTACCTACATGTGTTACATTAGCATAAACCAAAGAATTATTAAGTTATGTGTAGAGTTTTGTGTTCTTGTGCTATGATATTAGTGTAGTGACATATTTTGACAAGAATGAGCAATTTTAACAATATTGCTGTATGATATGTTGTAATAGTAAAATACAATCCAGACAAGGTGCAACTCACCAGTGTCTATCTGTATGTAGACATAAATAATTGCGCGTTGATTGTTATAGAGACACAACATAAATTTATGACTTTTGAGTGTACTTCTATATTTTTTATTATTATCTTGGGATAATTCTCAACCCCAGAAGCATCTGGTGCAAATCTACATAAAATCAACTCCCATAGGTACTTTCAGTACTTTGATTTTCTTTTATTTCCATAAGAGTGAAAGATTCTCGAGAGGGACGTTAAACAATATTTAATCAATCAATCAATCCAGAACTCTTTCAACATATGACTCAGTTTACTTCGTATCAAGCGTCTCTTTATAAATCGTACCATTATTGAATCTGTTCACGCATTTCTGTCTTTTTTAAAACAACAATTCAAGCACAATATTCATCTAACTTCGTTTCGGCCTTGAGCTTTCAAATCATATCATTATTGTATTGTTCCGGATTTTTGCATGTAATTTTTGTATCCCTAAACAGTGATTCATTAAAATCTAATTCAGCGGTAAATGTAATTCAACGTACGACTTCTCATCGGGCTCACGGCGGGTGTGACCGGTCGGCAGGGGATGCTCATTCCTCCTAGGCACCTGATTCCACCTCTGGGTGCGTCTATGGATGCGTGTTCGCCCCGTCCTTCATTTGTGTCTGTTCGTTTGTTCCGAGGAAGGGGTATATATATATATATATATATATATATATATATATATATATATATAGCTTTGTCACTTTGACTTATTCCTGTTGACTCCCGGTGGAGCATAGGGCTGCAACAACACCACGCCAACGGACTCTGTTATGGGCTGCTCTCTTCAGCTGAGTCCAGGTCATTCCGGCTTCCTTCATTTCGCTCTCGACGGATCTTCTCCAGGACTGTTTGGGCCGTCCTACTTTCCTTTTTCCCTGTGGGTTCCACTCTAGTGCTTGTCTTGTGACGTTGTCAGTTGGTTTGCGGAGCGTATGTCCTATCCAGCCCCATTTTCTTTTCTTGATGTCCTGACCTATTGGATTTTGGCTGGTTCTTTTCCATAGTTCTACGTTCGAGATCTTCTCCGGCCACCTGATGTTGAGGATGTGGCGCAAGCACTTGTTGACGAATGTCTGTATCTTGTTGGTGATGGTGGTGGTTACTCCCCATGTCTCGGATCCATAGAGGAGGACTGCTTTGACATTGGTGTTAAAGATGCGGACCTTGCTGTGCTGGGATAGGGCTCTGGAGTTCCAGATGGGTCGTAGGGTGTTGAACGCTACCCTTGCTTTGTTGATCCGGTTTTGTCAGCTGGAACCAAAACATATTCCTCATGTAACCTTTTTTTCATATGAGTGCCAAATTCTCTCGCGGGACTTTAAACAATATACAATCAATCAATTGATGTTATCACCACTAAGATGGACGGAATTGAACGGCGTATAGAGGAGTTTAACCCAGACATTGTTGCATTTACAGAAATGTAACCTAAGAACTGCAAAGAAACATTGGGAGAGACTGAGTTAGCCATCAAAAGGGATCATGCACCTGTCCACAATCTCTGAGAGACTGAGCTAGCCATCAAAAGGTATCATGCACCTGTCCACAATCTCTGAGAGACTGAGCTAGCCATCAAAAGGTATCATGCATCCGCAATCTCTGAGAGACTGAGCTAGCCATCGAAAGGTATCATACACCTGTCCACAATCTCGACACGGAAGGTCGTGGCATATGTATATGTTTCTACAAAGTTTAGAGGGGTGGGGGTTAATATTGATAATTCAGTAGATTTAAAGAATCAGATGGGTGAAAGTGAGAGTTGACAGTAGCAAGACAATATTACTAGGATGTGTGTACCGCAGTCCATCAAGCAGCATGCTTAGAGAAACTCTTGCGTCATGTAGCGGATAGGAATTTTCAGGATTCGATTGTGATGGGGAACTTTAATTATCCGAACATTGACTCCGATAACTGTGTTGCGACTGATAGGGACAATTCAGATAGTGACCTATTCACAGAATGCTTATAGGGTTGTTTTTTAACACAACATGTAGACAAACCTCCCAGATATTGGGGAATGCAAAGACCGTCTGTGCTGGATTTAGTCCAAACAAACCAAGAAAATGTGATGAAGAAAGTGAAGTATGGAACGCCGTTGGGAAAAAAGTGACCATTGTACGCTAGTGTTTGAATATGCGTGTAGGGGTGAGCTGGCACTCACTAAGACAAAGAAATACAAATATGACAAGGGAGTAGGAGGGAATGAGAGATCTATTGTAGAGTGTTCATTGGAAAGCAGAGCTGGAGAAAAGAAATGTGCAGGAGGCATGGGACTACCGTGAACCTTTAGATTCCGCCATGCAAAGTTACATACCATCTCATACCGCAAAAAACAGGAGGAAAACGGAAGATAAAACGACAATCTTATATGGACAAACAAGACATGCAACTTATACCAAGCAAAGGAGCTGGAAATTTTTACAGATGATTACAAAAAATACTGCACGGTCAGAAATACATGTAAGTTAAGGACCTCCGCAAGGGAACTTCGAAAGAACTTTTAGAAATTCATGGCCAATAAGGTGAAGGTCAATTCAAAAGCTTTTTGGAAGTACACTAAGTCAAAATTGACAGTTAAGAGCGGGGTTAGTGATTTGAAAGACAACGATGGTAGGGTTCATAGTGATGACGAAGGGAATGCAGAGACACTTAGCAAGTTTTTTATTTCTGTAGCGGACATATTAAAGGAGAGCAGCCTACTGGATACAGACATCACAGAAAAATCTATTCTAAAGAAACCTCAGAACCTCAAAATCGGCAAAGCACGTGGACCGGATGGACATCACCCGAGAGTACTGAAAGAAGTGACTCCATGCATCCCACCACCGATACGGATAATATACAGGAAGTCCCTGGACACTGGACATCTACCAGCTCAGTGGAAGCAAGGTCAGGTTACGCCAATACAATGTATTTAAAAAAGGAGATAGGAGTACATCTGGCACCGTCTAACGTCAGTACTGTGCAAAGTGATGTAATCGTTGGTAAGAGAGGCAGTGATGAAACACAAGACAAGATCTATTTTGTGATGAACATGGTTTAGTTCCTGGCCGATCTTGTATGACTCAGCTGTTGGTCTGTTTGGATGATTGGACGGAGGGCCTCGACAGAGAAGACCTACTTGATGAAGTGTACTTAAATTTCCAGAAGGTGTTTGACACCGTGCCACACAAAAGATCAAGAGATATGGGATTGATGGTCAAATACGTGCATGGATAACAGATGTTCTGCAAAGTCGAACACAAAGGGTATCGATCAGTGGTCATACGTCGAGTTGGTAGAACGTGAGAAGTGGAATGCCACAGAGAAGTGTGCTGTGGTCGGTACTGTTTGTCATCGTCATAAACAACTTGCCTGATGTTGTGAGAAGTGTAACTCGTATCTTTTGCTGATGACACAAAGGTATACGGCAGAGCATCCGCAGTCGAAGACAGAGAAAGGTTGCAATTAGATATGGAGAGACCTGCAGACTGGTCTAAAGATTGGCTCTTGATGATTGATTGATTGTTTGCTGTTTTCCGCCACACTCAACAATTTTTTAGTTATCTGGCGGCGCCCAGTTTTTATTAGTGGGAGAGAGAACCCAGTTACAATGTACTTGGGAAGAGACCAACGACTTCCGCAAGCAAAATGGGAAGCTTTCGCACTTACCGGTGCGAGCGGGATTCGAACCCGCGCCGACCAGAGGTGAGAGGCCGTGTGATTTTGAGCGCGATGCTCCAACCACTCGACCACAGAGGTCCAATTGGCTCTTGAAATTCAATACCAGCAAGCGTGGCGTAATGCATTGTCTTTTCTTCATCAGGTCACATCATTAGATATAAAATTATGAATAATCAAATTTTACTTACTATACTACATTTAAAACTAAGAATTTTTCCGGAATATATAGTGGCAAGACAAACATACCAAACACCACCTAAACAAACATACCAAACATCACCTAAACAAACATACCAAACACCACCTAAACAAACATACCAAACACCACCTAAACAAACATACCAAACACCACCTAAACAAACATACCAAACACCACCTAAACAAACATACCAAACACCACCTAAACAAACATACCAAACATCACCTAAACAAACATACCAAACACCACCTAAACAAACATACCAAACACCACCTAAACAAACATACCAAACACCACCTAAACAAACATACCAAACACCACCTAAACAAACATACCAAACACCACCTAAACAAACATACCAAACACCACCTAAACAAACATACCAAACACCACCTAAACAAACATACCAAACACCACCTAAACAAGCATACCAAACATCACCTAAACAAGCATACCAAACACCACCTAAACAAACATACCAAACACCACCTAAACAAACACCACCTAAACAAACATACCAAACACCACCTAAACAAACATACCAAACACCACCTAAACAAACATACCAAACGTCACCTAAACAGTACATAACACTCTTACCAAATACTAGTACAAACATACCAAACACCACATAAACAGTACATAACACACTCTTACGAAATACTAGTACAAACATACCAAACACCACCTAAACAGTACATAACACACTCTTACCAAATACTAGTACAAAAATACCATACACCACCTAAACAGTACATAACACACTCTTACCAAATACTTGTACATGTATGTGGTATTATAATCTGGATGGATCAAGAGACATGTAGGTCTGGCGTATATCTATGAATTAATACAAGCATGACTCAGACTCATTATGAAATATATAGAAATAAAATAAGACCTGATTAGTACATTATAGTCTGTGTCAGTTCAAATGTCCAAAGTTTTAACTGAAGAATAACACAACTGCCCAATTCAATTTCTGAATTGAAACTGAATCTTAATTACAATGACCAAGAACTATCATGTGACCAAAGAACCATGAAAAACAACCCGTAACCAACCTAAACTATAGCTGGCCATAAGGGCAATATTCAAATGTTAAAAGTCGTTTAATACCAACTATGGAAACCTGTTTTTGTATTTATTGCACATATTACGCTGATGTTATTTATCGTAAAATTAAAAACACTGAAGACATGTAGTAATAAAACATTTTATTATTCCAGACGGGTAAGGATGCTCTAGATACCACAGCTACAAATTATACGTTGAAATAGCTGCAGAACTGAAGCTCTCTGAAAAAATATTGGGACAGAGCAGAGATTTGATCTGTCCCGATATTTTATCAGAGAGCTTCAGTTCTGCAGCTAAAGTTGAGATAACACAGTTTTGATCCTATTGGCTTTCCATAGCAATAATCTCTCTCTCTCTCTCTCTCTCTCTCTCTCTCTCTCTCTCTCTCTCTCTCTCTCTCTCTGATGTCAGCTATTGAAGTTTCGTATTTTTGTTCCCGATTAATAAATTGAAGTTTCGTATTATCTAATACCGAATAATAAATTATATGAATAAAATCCATCACCGATATCCGCTTTTTTCGTCGTTTTAGAAAAGGTGTATCTGTACATGTATCGATACATATAAAAAAAAAAAAAAAAGTACAGTCATTTAGGGTATTTCGGGTCACTTTTTACATTTTTACTGCAGTAAATAAAACTAACATGGTTATTATTCGTTGTTGGGTATTATTGGGAAGTACATTTTCCGAGTGAATAGATCTATAAATCGATTTGGGTTTACCTTTGATAAACGACTCTAACGGGAGTTTTACTTGGACCATAGACAAAAATTATGGAAAAACTACATTGTCAAAAAATGTAGGCCAAAATGGGGGCCAAGTTCCCCTGCTGCTATGTGCCTGAAATAATTGTTTGTAGAATCATCTTACATGTGTTAATTCACATGAACTGGAAAGTGTTCTACGTGTATTTTGTCGTGATCTGATTTACCAGAGATACATATATTTTGTCATGATCCTATTTACCAGAGAGAGATATATATAAATAGGTATTGGTTACTATCTTCATCCTTTAATCATGGAACAGGTGTTTAAGTAGAGCATGATTTTCACACATATGGGGCCTTTCCTTTCCTGCATTTACACACTTAACCCATCCCACCCACCATTTACTTAGCATTTAGTGGCATGTACACAAAATATCACAAAAGGACTATACACGAATCATGCATGGATTTAGATCCTGAATGACCTGATTCATTGTTGAAAACCATGACCAAAATATATGACCCTCTCCCATGTGTATAAAGATTTGTTATTTAAGAAATAATTATTATATCTTTTTTTCAAATAATGGGTGATAAGAAATATACATGTACATACATTGGATAATGCCTGCAAGATTATTTTCAATCATCTTTTTCAATGTGACAGTGTCAAATTGTGTGTAGAACTTATCATAATGTTTGTAAATCTTATCTCTTCCTGTAAGCTTCACTCTCAGTCCTATTGTCAGTCTTGGATTCAAAAAAATCTTTTGAAGATTGTTTTTTAATATTTCTTTCCACATGATTTCTGAATGAATTGCATGCTTTCTTCAAGTAATCCAACACAGCATTGTTTAGCATGTGTGCATTCGCCAAAGATTCCTTTAGTGCAATCAAAAAATAAAAATGTTTACACACATAAGTATAGCTTAATGTACCCACACACCATTCATTTAGTTTAGATTAAAACAATGCAATTTAATCCAAATGTAAATGACACAAACCAAATGCTGAACGGTGAAATTGAATGAATATGGGTTGCTCTACAATTACTAAATACAATTACACAAATTGTTATTCAAACTGTACATTCTGTCATAATGTATCATCTTCTGATCAGTTGACCAAAACTTTACACTTTTGGAGTGAGTCAACTAAAACTTTCAAATAAAAATCATAATGCATATTTGCTAAATAGAACTAAAAACATGTGGCAAAATGTCTTTTTTTTTTTAAATTGGAGGCGATAGTTGTTTTTGGTTTTTTTTTTTTTTTTGGTTTTTTTTTTTTTTTTGGTCCGTCTGCTGAACCGAAGGCGAATAAGTTACTTTTCTTTTCCAAAGGAAAAAGAATGGAGGGCTAAACTAATTTCAGCCGTATCCAACGTGAATCAAAAATGGAACATTGCATTATTTGGACTCCTATAAAATAAATAGTGGTATATACATGTATCCCCCTCTCTCTCTGTCTCTCTCTTCTTACAAATTATGGAACATGTTGCTATCTGGACATTATAAATCTGAAACAGTCTCTCTAGCTCCCACTCTCTCTAAAATGTTGTATACGTTGTATATTCTCTTTAATAAATTGTTCAGCTTTGAAACACAAAAACAGACACAAAGTATATACTTAGGCCTAGTATATAAAAAAATTTATGTAAAAAAATGGAACATGTGGTCTATTTTTGGACAGTTAGGAATTGATTTTCTCTTTATATGCATACAATACTTTTTATTTCACCAGCATATAAATAATCTAGATAAAAACATCTCAGTCGTGCAACAATATAAATTGCGATAAAGAGACATAATTTACCAACTTTTCAGGCAAATTTTCAACATACTGTTGAATAATGTTTAGTCAAAGCACCATGGAAGCTTTAGGGTCATACTAAAAGTTGTATTTACAGGGACTTCCTACACCTCCCACTTTTTTCACCATAGGGGGCCAGGGTGGAAAACTTCGCTTTGGTTCACCAGTAACGATTGCAGAAATATCTACTCCAGCACCCATCACATACATGTATGCCAAACCTCTTGGAACATGTCCACAGGGAAGACCTTCTATATCGCGTAATTTGCGACCCCTCTCTCCATCAGTTTTAACATTTTAACAGTGTTCTGGAACATTCTCTGGAATCCAATTGACATTTGCGTTTCTTTTTTCCCTCTTAGTTTTCCCCATTATTCTACAAATATTGAATTCATGTGTCGTATTATTTATTGTCCATAAGCTACCTGTACGTACCTTCATAGGTATATAGATTTAGAAACATTTTATTTACCTTGTCATGAATCTTTCCAGTAATATTTCATCTGTCAATCACTGTTTATACTCTTTTAAATTAATTCAGCTAGAAGTTGAAATTTCACAAGGTATTTTAAATACTTTTAGAAATTTTACAATGCTTTATAAGGCTTGATAAAGATATATTGTATAGCTATATTGCTAAAGAAAGAGGCTGAAGTGGACCGTGGCAGTGATAACATGTCTTTTGTTATATTGAACAGCCAAAATTTAATCGTAATTGATCAATTTTACAATCTATAATTAATGATAACACATTTTCTAAAAATAAGAATGTATATTGTAAACATCAACATGTGGAACATCAAAGACTCGACGCAGAATTTATTGAAAATGAGATAAAATGTATGTCTGCATCAAAGGCAACAGGTTTGGATGGTATCTCTGTCAAACTTCTAAAACTTTCATCAAACAGTGTATGTGATATTCTTGCATATATTTTCAACTATTCTATATCTTCATGTACTTGTGCAGATGACTGGAAAAAGGCACGAGTTGTACCACTTTTTAAATCAGGGGATGAATGTCTAGTTAATAATTATCGGCCTGTATCCATTTTACCTTGTGTGAGCAAAATTTTAGAAAGGCATGTTTTTAATTCATTTTATGAGTATTTGTCAGTAAATTCTCTAATTACAGATTGTCAGTCTGGTTTTAGGCCAAAACACTCATGTGAAAGTACTCTTATTTCTCTAGTAGATAGATGGCTTAAAAATATTGATGAAGGTAAACTTACTGGTGTAATTTTTATAGACTTACGGAAAGCATTTGACACTATAAATCACAAGGTTTTATTACACAAACTCAAGTCATTTGGCATATGCAATGATACTTTTGAATGGTTCAAATCATATCTAACAAATCGTACACAGAGAGTTATTTGGAAAGGCAATTTATCGGAGGAAAGAAATGTAACCATTGGAGTTCCGCAAGGCTCTATTTTAGGCCCATTGTTTTTTATCCTGTATATTAATGACTATCCACAAGCACTGAAACATTCTCATGTAAATATGTATGCAGATGATACTTCACAAGATGTAACAGATAAGTCAGTGGAAAATATTGAGTGAAAGATGTATGAAGATCTTCAGCGCGGTATAATGTGGATTAAGGAAAATAAATTAAGCTTAAACCTGTCTAAAACTCAATGTATGGTTATTGGATCGGCACAAAAATTATCAAGGTATCGAAAATTAAATTTAGTGATAAATAACCATGTCATAGAATGTGTTCAGGAGTCAAAATTACTTGGTATTATTATTGATGAAACTTTGTCCTGGAAAAGTCATATAGAATCACTTATGAACAAGATTTCCAAGAGAATTGGCATTTTAAGAAGAATAAGATATTTTATGTCAAACGATGCGCTGCTGAAGATTTTTAATACTGTGATTTTTCCACATTTTACATATTGTTGTACTATATGGAGCAATCCAAGAAATGCTGAAAATGTGAATAAGCTTTTTATATTGCAAAAACGAGCTGCAAGGGTAATTCTTAACATCAGAAATTTTGAAACACCATCTAATGTCATGTTTACAGAACTTAACTGGTTGCCTCTATCAGATTACTTTGCCTATAGAAAAGTCATTTTAGTGTATAAAGTTTTACATGGTTTAATGCCAGATTATTTAAATGTTTTTAAATATGTATCAGAAGTCAGTCAGAGGCAAACTAGAAATTCTTATTCAAATATTTTGTATATACCCAGGGCAAAAACAGAATATTATAGAAGATCTTTCAGCATTTCAGGGAGCACAGTGTGGAATGCCTTGAATCAAAACATAAGAAACTCAACGAGTGTTGCGTGTTTTAAGAGAAATTATCTTAGAGATTATCACCATACTTTTTAAGCTTCATTTTGTATTCTATTTATCTTACATTCATAATTATTTCTTAAGTTTATATGTATTCTACTTCTTTTAATCTGTGTTTATTTTACTAATATCTGTCTGTATGTATGTTATATGCAGGACCATATTGAAAACTAGCGTTATCGCTAAATATGTAATCCTGGTTAAATAAAGGTCTTATTATTATTATTAAGATGTACCTTTTATTTTAAGGCACGTCACCCAAAATACACTAAATCGAAGGGGGTAAGAAATACGCTATTAACTCCAACGAATTTATTGTAATTAAGTTTACTAAAGTTGCATTTGAAAGTGTCTAAAATTACCTTTCCAGCAGTATATAATGTGCATTGTTTCGTCAATCGTAACATTCACAACATCGGTACTGACTAAAACCCGGTCTCGGTCCCGGTCCCAGATACTTTTATTCGATACAAACAGAATATATCAGGATAATTGAGTCCCATTTTTCAATAACTTAGGTATGACATCTCATGCCTGCATTCTGATAGTAAATTGATCATATTATTTTCTTCTTTCGTAAAATAATATGTGAAAACTCCGGGACCGGTGGGACCAAGAAATAAAAACAGTGCTAAAAGCCGGTCACGGTCTCGACATTTTCCCTCAATAGCTGCTTTAATCTACCTTTTCATACAAAAGATAACGACGTGATACTCAATGGCATCCCTTTGTATACATATATTTCCGATTTATTGTGTGTGTAGGTTTTTTATTCCAATATTCTTTATATTTGTCAGAATCGAACTCAACTATACATGTACGTGACATTTTGTCCCAAATGATCGCGTTACACTACCTTTTCATAGGAAGATAAGGATGTAGAAGGGAAATAATATAAATGTACTTATCCTGGTGTATTTGTACAGTTATTTTATTTGTTCATTTATTTTATTTCTTCTATTCCTGTCAAAATCAGTTTTCAAAGATTCATGTTTTGTATTCCGAACCCGATCTCTTTATATGGGTATATATTTTACATATGTTTGTATATAACCAATAAATAATAACTCTAAAAATATTTCGTCCTTTCTTATTTGATACTTAGTTTTATTTTATTTTTTTCAGTTGTGGTTCTTTTAGATACAATGCTTTAAAAAAAATCCACCTAATAATATACTGTATTTATAGTATCTATAAAAGTGTGTCATACATAGAGCACATGCTCACCAAAAATGTCAGATTCTGTATACTTATTCAGAAGATACCCTCTGAGTTTAGATGATCTTCAAATAATCTATCGTATGTTTTCACTGTAATATTATGTGGTAACTATATTTATTGTGAATAGCTATATACGTATATGTACATACATATATATTAATGTATTAATTATGCTGTACAAAAACTGTTTGTTTCCTATTTCAAAATATCTTATATTTCAAAGTGCATAAATTTGACATAAACTCACAAATTTACAAACAATGAAATCTACATTTATAAATATGCAAGACATACATGTAAATTCATTTAAGAAATAAATTTCAGTTTTGAAAATATAAATAGGCCTACTGTAAGCGCATCATGAAAAGTATGCCTGCGTGAAGCATTTTATACCCTCGTGTATTTTTACTAACCATTCAAAAGTTATGACTAAGGTTAAAGATTTTCAAAAGTAGGTCACATTTGAAAGGTGAAGAATTGCATATAAAGAAAGGTCTTGTCACAAGGAGTACACATGTGAAATATGAAAACCCTATCAACATGCATTCAAAAGTTATGCCGAAGGTTCAAGTTTTTGCTGACAATGAGACGGATGGACCAAAAACTATAGAAATGCGCCCCTAATATCCGATTACAGGGGTATAACATTTGCTTTTCAAAAGCATCATTCTTGTATTCAGAATCTTTCTGGAAATAGGCGGGGGGAGGGGGTTGTTGACAAGAGTGCACATTAATTTTGTTTCGCTATCAACAACAATTATTCATCATGTTTCAATAATTATAATAAAATTTAAGGACAATATTTGGTGTTTTTTTTCCCATTTCACTAATGAACATAATTTTTAAAGTACTTCATACATCGTACATTCTGCACTCATATTTTGCACGTGCACTCTACTTTGTATTATTCTAATATTTACATAGAGGCTTTTCTTCCCTGATCAAAACAACTTATATAACATCATAATTTAACAAATTAATGCGATTCTCACGATACACTCGTAAATGAGAGAGAGAGAGAGAGAGAGAGAGAGAGAGAGAGAGAGAGAACAGTAACCCGCGTATACATGTACATATACAGAGACCCGGTTCGGAATACACCAACATTGAATTTGAACATTTTATCAATCGTGTGGTCAGGTGTTACATATATATTATTTCTCTTCTACATCCTTATATTTTTATGAAAATGTAATGTAACGCGATCATTTGGGAGAAAAAATCACGTAGTTGAGTTCGATTTTGGCATAAAAAGGAAAATTGGAATAAAACACAAACATACAATAAATCAGAAACATACATGTGCATACAAAGGAATGTCATTGAATATAACACTCTTATATTTTTTAATAAAAAGGTAGATTAAAGCGGATATTTAGAAAAATAAAAAACAATCGAGACCGGGACCGACTTTTAGCACTGTTTTTACTTCTCGGTCCCACCGGTCCCGGAGTTTTCACATATTATTTTACGAAAGACGACAATAATATTATCAATCAACTATCAGAATGCAGGCATGATATGTCATATCTAAATTAACGAGAAATTGGGGCCAAAATATTCTGATGTATTCTGTTTTTATCGAATAAAAAAATCTGGGACCGGGACCGAAGACCGGGTTTTAGTCACGGGACCGAGACCGAAGACCGGGACCGAGACCGGGTTTTAGTCAGTACCCACAACATCGATGAAAATAACAATGTCTCCGTTTTGGATACTGTTTATTTTTAGTATTTCACTTGTTAATTGTGTGAATACGTAGAATAAACCTTCTTGGACGTGACTGCGACAATATTTTCTTTTTCTTTCACGTTTAGTGTGAACTGTTACTGAATAAACCCGACGACGTGACTCCCAATAATCGGGGTGACCCGAAATAGTAAAGGACTGTACGAAACTTCAATAGCTGACTACTGAGCCCCTGTGAATGCTTCTACTGCTACTTCTATCAGTCAATAGCTGACTACTGAGCCCCTGTGAATGCTTCTACTGCTACTTCTATCAGTAAGCTGACACCGTCAAAATGATGACTATCATATGCCACTGTTGGGTGTGCGCATGTTAAAACGGATATATTGTAAAACGTTGTAAATCAGGCCCTTGATAATTCATGGATATTTGATCCGCCTATACGTATCGCACCGGAAGTTTAGATCTTAACGGTAGGTGGCGCAAATCCCTACAGATGGCTAAAAGTACACAACACGAAATATGCATCGATAGAAAGTAAACAATGTGGTGATTAAAATTAATTTCAGAGAGAAGGGTGAAAGCCAGTGAGTATTTGAAAAAGATGACGACACTCTCACCATTTCACGTGACTCCTCCTATTGTTAAAACACTACTAGGTTGGAAGAAAGGGGATAGCTCCGAAGTTGATAAATGGTCAGAAAAAGCTGTAAAAAGTTTAGTGAAAAAACTGAAAAAGACAGGTGGACTTGACGAACTGAAGAAAGCCATAAGTACACAGGACACATCTACAAAGTGCATTACTATTCCAAGGTAAACATTAGTGAATGATGTTTTGCTAAGGTGACACGATTAGGTTAAAGGCATGCTGTTATTGAAGCGATTCCAATATGGCGGTGATTGAAAACAAACATAGACCTAGGGGTTCCAAGCAGGAATCATGTAAATGTAGAATGCCTACGTGAATTAACTTTTATGTATGTAATGTGAGACACTGTTATGGTTATTTACTTCACAAGACACACATATTAATTTTGAAGTTTTAGGGCTGGAAAGTGGAAACTACACTTTTCAGTTAGCTGCCCAAGTCGGACGGATAGACATTTTCTATCGGTCCCAAGAGAAATAAACAGTCCGCCACTTAAACTGAATCTTGAGGTAAATAAGAATAATAAAACAATGCAAGACATTTATTGTTTTAATTAAAAGCTATTTTTTTGATAAATACTGTTGCATGATGATGATGTAATGTCAAATTCTTCATCATCTGAAATTCCATATAGTTTTGTCTCCTCTGCCTGGTTGATTAAATACTCATATTAAGGAGCTATGCTATACCAGAGAAATTCGATATGGATGAAAAGTGGAGGATGTGTACAACAATATTTTGAAATTGAAAACTTTCAAATTTACTTTATTTAGTCAAAAAATGCCGTTTTAGTAGAAAGCAATCTGAATAAAATTTAAAACTCCCGCTGAAATTAAACCAGCGATCCACAGTTCAGCAATCTACGTGCTAACCTACTGAGCTACTCAGCTAGGCGATGATTTTTGAAATGAATAGACAAATATTTCTGATATGTACTATATTTTCATCCATGTTTTGAAAGGAATTCAGCCATTATGACAATGTAGAGTACCTCCTTAATATCCAATCATCCCAGACCAGGTAGTGCAGTTTGAATTAGTTTGTTCATGTCATGGTCCCTGTGGGTAGGATGGAGCCACAATAGGGAATCAAAGTTTTACAAGGGGATATATACTGAGGATAAATCTTTAAAAAGATTCTCAAGAACAACAGGGTGTGATTACTTACATTAATATACACACATTCCCAGGTAGTGCAGATTCATATTGTCCCAGGGACTTTTTACTACTGATAAACTGTACCTTTCCCCCTTTAACAACAAATGAATATTTCCCCTTCCCCAGGTAAAAATTTCCCTTCAGCTGTACATGTTGTGGAAACTACATAAAATTGTATGCGAATTTTAGCATAAATCATTTTATATATTTATTCCGAGTCATTTTCTATAATTGTCGAACTCTTACAATATCAGTAATCAATCAATTCATATGCTTATTTTGAGATATTTAAATTTGAGGATGTCACCCACCCCTACCCTAGAAGCTCATGACTGCATTTTCAAAAATTACCCTGAAAATGAAATAGGTAGTAACATCTAAAACTGCAGGGTTGGCAAAAAAGTGGTCAATGTGAGTATTAATGGGGCCCGGTGGTCAATACTGGTTGATTGAAAATTGTGTGGTCATTATAGTCTGTGTTGTTGGTCATTTTAAATGTTTCTGTGGCCATTATGGTAAATACTGTAATTCATAACATGCACTATCAGTTTATAATATACTTGCAAGTCATAATATTAAATAAATAGTGTAAATGACTCTGTTAAATGGGAAAGATGTAAAAGTTTATTGTAAAAATTAAAAACTGTTTTGTAGCCGTATTACTTTGGCACTAACAACAGTCTTTAAATCTTGCTGTGGTCTTGTTGTTGTCCTCAACAATATCATAGAAATTCCAAATAGGATCTCTAGGCTTCATGATTGTGTCTCTTAGCAGGTCAAGAAGTGCATGTGAGAGGAAAATTGTGGTATTTCCTAAACTATGTTTTGTTGAAGCCATAGATAGTATGATGAGGGAAGTGTTTTCTATTTCTATTCAAATTCTTTAGTTTATCAAGAACTACCTATTGTTTCAAATCTTCATTTAACTGTTAAATAAACATTTGAGGGGGTGTGTTGGTGATGTTTTTATAACAATAACATGTACACTAGTATGCTAATTAACACCTGTCAGCTCTGTTTCCTGTGCTCAGGTACATCTGCTCTGTACATTGCAACACACTCTTTATCTACAGCACCTGTCACCCAATTCATATTAAATCACTGTGTGTATTTAATGTCCAGCTACCTGTTATTCTTAATCTGTCCAGGTACATGTATAAGCAGATCCTCATTAGAAATTACATCTAATTATTTAATGAAAATTATTGATAATCAATTGATCCATATATTATAATGAAAAGACTTAATTTCTCTTTGCAAAAAATGTACCAAAATAGGAAAATGGACAGTTTAAATCTCAATTGACCAGTATTGACCACTTAGGGAGTATTGACCTGGGCGGTTTTAACCATCCAACCCTGTCTAAAAGCTGGATAAAACCCTGGGTCCCTGGGGGTAGAGTGAGGTCACATTAGGGGGTCAAAGTTTTACATGGGAATATTTTTTTTGTTTTTCAAACTACCTTTTGAATTGGGAAAAAATAGCGACATTTTCCTCATATTGGGAAAAATCATTCATAGTAAATTAAAATGATAAAGATGCATAAAATAATCAAATAACAATTTTTTTGTTTGAAGTTTATTTCAGATTTGATTTAAAATCATAAAAGAAATAATTATTTAACATTAAATATGTATTGGAAGTCACACCTTGCATATATATTATTTACTTTTTCAATTTCTAAGAACTTACTGTCTAATTTCATAAAGAAAATAATAAATTATTAATTCACCAGCATTTGTACCCATAATCTTGTAAATATTATATTAAAAATAAAGTTTCCAGAATGTCTCTCCTGTTTGTATTTTTTCAGATTTTAGTAAAACCCTATACTGTTGGCCACTTCCTGTTATTAGCCTGACCCTACATATAATGGCGGTCAAACTAAATTGTATAACAACATGGCTTAATGTGTATCTGGAAACTATATACTTCACTGCATATCTGCTTATATGGATGCCTGTATTGTTTTACAAAACCTTTTGCATGTGCAGTGGTTTGGAGAATAAAACTGAAGAGAAAAACGTATTTACTCTTTGTCAGCAATATACGGTAACCTTTTTTTTTAAATGGCCTAATTTCCCTAGATTTGAAATTGGGAAAAACATATATATATATATATAATTAGGAAAAAACAGCTAATTTTAGTGAGGGGAAACAGCCGAATATCGGTGGCATTTTGGCTCCCAAAAAGTCACTGAATATATATGAAAATCTTCTTCTTCATAACAGCAGTGCCATTGTGAGCATCCCTAGGTAGTGCAGATTGAAGCATGTTCAAATCACAACCATCAGAGGGTAGGATGGGGCCACAATAGGGGATCAAAGTTTTATATGGGAAAATATAGGGAAATATTTCGGAAAATTTCGTAGTAATTCGTACCATGATTTAAATTTTTTCTTCTTGTGACATTGTATCATATCTAGATTGGGGCCTCAATATGAGATCAAAACTTTTTGTGGGAATAAAGATTGCAAAATTTCTTTTAAAAATTACAATAGTTAAAGAACAGCATTCAGGGCCAAGGTGTCTCATATAAGCAATGTTGATTTTAACACATTTTATTGTATAAAATTTATATAAAAAGAGATTAGTTACAAGTTCTAGCAACTTGAAAAATGTTAGCGATGTGGCCCGTAAACCTCTTGTATTTTTAATCTCGTCAAATTGACTCAAATTACTCAAATTGAGATGTTATCAGCTGTTGGTGAAGTATCACAAATTTATACCTATGCTTAGTGCTCAAGAATAATTGGTAGCAGTGCCAAATAATGCCTGTCATGACATGGGACCTCCGTTTTTAAGCTCATATCCAAAAGACCCATGATTCTCACTTTCAAATGCTGAGCGTTGGTGAAGGAACAATAACAACCTATGTTTGCGTTATTATGGCACGAGCGGAACTTGAACTTACAACCTCCCATTTACGAAGATAACACTATACCACTAAGCTACTTCGACTGGTCATTTTGTGTTTTTAAAACACCTCTTGTTTTAAATTGTTGCAGAATATTAGAATTTACATTTTCAGCTCTTGTTGCTAGTAATTCTTTTAACTAATACTTGGATGACTGAGAAGGCCTGTGGGCCTTTTTAATTTCCTAACGTTAGATGATAAAGTCAGTAGTTCGGATTTCAGGTCACTGGATGGCCGCCTGCAAGTGTCCCACAGAAAAGGCTTGCCCCATGTGATATACTGTCGTCTGTGGCGGTGGCCTGACCTCCAGAACCACCAAGAACTGAGGGCTATCGAATCATGTGAGTGGGCGTTTCACATGAAGCGAGAGGAAGTTTGTGTTAATCCTTACCATTATACAAGGATTGAGCCTCCAGGTCAGTGTGGACTAAGAATTTTATTTCCTGTAGATCCATTGTTGAATTCAATGTTTTTAGCTCAAGTGAGCTTTTCTGATCATCCTTCGTCTGTCTGTTAACTTTTCACATTTTCGACTTCTCCAGAATTACTAGGCCAATTTTAATCAAATTTGGCAAAAAGTATCCATGGGTGAAGGGCTTTCAAGTTTTTTCAAAACTTCAAAAGGGAGATAATCACAAAAAATGAAAAAATTGGGTGGGGTCATTTAAAAAGAAGAGCTGAAATTCAAATAAAAGCTTCCTGACATAGTGCAGATTCAAGTTAAAATCATGACCCCGGGGTTAGGGTGGGGCCACAATAGGGGATAAAAGATTTACATACAAATTTAAAGGTAAAATCTTAATCTTCTCAAGAAACCCTGGGCCAGGAAAGTACAAATTTACATGAAAGCTTCCTGACATAGTGCAGATTCAAGTTTGTTCAAATCATGGCCAACGGGGTAGAATAGGGCCACAATAGGGGGATCAAAGATTTACATGGGAATATATTGGGGAAAATCTTTAAAAATCTTCTTCTCAAGAACCACTGAGCCAGAAAAGTTTACATTTGCTTAGAATCTTCCTGACATAGTGCAGATTCAAGTTTGTTAAAACCATGGCCCCCGGGGATAGGGTGGGGCCACTATAGGGGATCAAAGTTTTACATACAAATATAATGGGGAAATCATGAAAAATCTTCTTCTCAAGAACCACAGGGCCAGAAAAGTTTACATTTTACATAAAAGCTTCCTGGTGTGTAGCAGATTAAAGTTTGTAAAAATCATGGCTCCAAGAGTTAGGGTGGGGCCACAATAGGGGATCATAGTTTTACTTACAAATATATAGGGAAAATCTTTAAAGATCTTCTTCTCAAGAACCATTGGGCCAGAGAAGTTTACATTTACATGAAAGCTTCCTGACATAGTGCAGATTCAAATTTGTAAAGATCATGTCCCCCCGGGGTAGGTTGGGGCCACAATAGGGATGAAAGTTTTCCATGCGAATATGTTGAGAAAATCTTTAATATAAGGACCAAGCTGACTAAGCCTCAGGTGAGCGATGTGGTCAGTGGGTCTCTTGTTTGATGATTTTGCAGGACAAATGTAGGTGAACTGAATCACTGAGGTGACCTATTGCTATCTATACTTGTCTGTCATGAACTGTCGTTAGCTTTTGAACATTGTCAACTTCTGAGCTGCATGTCATTGAATACTAGGATCTGTCAAAATTGTGAAATTCATGGCTCCAGGTATTATGATGAGGCTAGATAAGATGTATAGAGGAAATATATAGTTATTTTGTCTTTGAAAATATATATGTCAATAATAAATCATAAAGAAAATGTTTTTTTTCCCCAAAATATTCTTTACTATTAAGTTTGTTACATACAATCATTTTGTATGTTATCCTAAGTTTGACAGACACATTCATGGTTGGGTCCAGACCCTGGTGCTGCTATACCTCTAGAATGAAATCAACCATACCATGCAGTGTACCATACAAATCGTTTGGTGTTCGGAAATGAAATACAAAGCAAACCCTACAGACAACACCCTTCCAAAATAAATCTGTACTGTTCTAGTCATGCTTACCAAAAAACAAACCATGCAAAGCGTCTTAGTCACTTGACCTGTACATATTTTAGTTCTATTTCAATTTGGTTATGGAGCTCGAAGGCCATCAGAAGATATTCATATCACTAAGCAGGGCTCTCTAAAATTCTGTGGACATAAATTTTTCTGTGTGGTACAAATTTATGCCAAGACCGTACAGTAATTTTTCAACATTTTGCAAAAGGGTCCTGTGGCTTTCGAATTGGGAATAATTGTCAACATTTTAATCAAATTGGGAAAACTTAGACATTATTGTAAACATGCTAAATATATCATATCAAACAAGAATTCAAACACAAATTGATGTGCATTCTTCATTTATTCAACTTTCTTTTCTTTGAGCTGCTAAAATTTTCGACTGTTCTTTCTAATTCATCTATAATTGATGCGTCTTTTTCATGTCATACATAAACTATTCACATTGAACTTATTTTTTAACAGTTTTTATTAGCTCACCTGAGTAACCCTGGGGCCTTAGGGGCGGGGCAGAAACCGCCCAAAATTGACCAATTTTCAAAAATCTTCTTAAGAACTGCACATGTGTAAAAAAAAACTAAATGCATGGTGATGGAGAGCAGGAAGGCCTCTATCAAAATTGTAAATTTCATGATCCCCAGGGTAGGAGTTCTGACCCCAGGGTGGGGCCAAACTTGTTATATAGTATTCATGTATAAAATACTTAAATAACATCTTCTTTAGTGCTGTTGATACTATATTGAAACTAAATAGATATTTAGAAAGAGCAGGTAGTCCTTTACCAAAATTGTAAATTTGATGATCCCAGGGGTAAGGGTTTTGGTATCAGGGTGGGGCCAAAATGGTCAGTTATTAAATGTGTGAATAGACATTTTTAGGTCACCTGAATTCATTCAGGTGACCTATTGCTATCTGTTTTTGTCCGTCGTCGTGCGTTAACATTTGAACATTTTCAGCTTCTTCTCTGAAACCCCTGAACCAATTTGAACCAATTTTGGCATATAGCATCTGTGGGTGGAGGGCAACAAAAATTGTGAAATTCGTGGTCCCTGCCCCCCTGGGGCCTGAGGGGTGGGGCAAAAACCATCAAAATGAGTGTAATTTTAAAAAATCTTCTTCTTTACTCCTGGACATCAAGAAGCCAAACTGTGGGCATAATTATAATGAGCATTGAGCCCTCTACCAAAATTGTGAAATTCATGGCCCCTGGGGCAGGGGTTCTTGTGTTAGGGTGGGGCTCTATTGGTCATATAGTGAAAATGTAGAAATTCTTTGAAAATCTTCTCTGTCTCTGGGTATTAAGTAGACAAACTAATAGCATGGTAATGATGAGCAAGGATGCCTCTTTATACCCCCCGCAACAAGTTGTGGGGAGTATACTGGAATCGGTCTGTCCGTCCGTCCGTCTGTAGACGCAATGGTTTCCGGGCTCTAAAGCATTATGCTTTCCACCTACCGTCACCATATCATATATATGGACTACCTATGGGATGAAGATGTTCCCTATCGATTTTGGGGTCAAAAGGTCAAAGGTCAAGCACACTGGACATCGAAGTAGCAATATGGTTTCCGGGCTCTAAAGTGTTATCCTTTCCACCTACAGTCACCATATCATACATATGGACTACCCATAGGATGAAGATGTTCCCTATCGATTTTGGGGTCAAAAGGTCAAAGGTCAAGCACACTGGACATTGAAGTAGCAATATGGTTTCCGGGCTCTAAAGCGTTATCCTTTCCACCTACAGTCACCATATCAAACATATGGACTACCCATGGGGTGAAGATGTTCCCTATCGATTTTGGGGTCAAAAGGTCAAAGGTCAAGCGCACTGGACATTGAAGTAGCAATATGGTTTCCGGGCTCTAAAGCGTTATCCTTTCCACTTACCGTCACCATATCATATATGTGGACTACCCATGGGATGAAGATGATCCCTATAGATTTTGGGGTCAAAAGGTCAAAGGTCACGCGCACTGGACATTGAAGTAGTAATATGGTTTCCGGGCTCTAAAGCGTTATCCTTTCCACCTACAGTCACCATATCATACATATGGACTACCCATGGGATGAAGATGTTCCCTATGGATTTTGGGGTCAAAAGGTCAAAGGTCATGCGCACTGGACATCAAAGTAGCAACACTCAGAAAAGAGGTAGTTTATACCTATTACCAACACCCTTTGGGAGATTGGGGTAAGCGGGGGGTATTCTTAGTGAGCATTGCTCACAGTACCTCTTGTTAAAAATTGTGAAATTCATGGCCCCTGGATCAGGGGTTCTGGTGCTAGGGTGGGGCTCTATAAGTCATATAGTGAAAATGCATTCTTTCTTTGAAAATCATCTTCTCTGTCCTTGGGTATTAAGTAGACAAACCAATAGCATGGTTATGATGAGCAAGGATGCCTCTTTCAAAATTGTGAAATTCATGGCCCCTGGGTCAGGGGTTCTGGTATTAGGGTGGGGCCCTATTGATCATATAGTGAAAATGCATTTTATTTCTTTGAAAATCTTCTCCTCTGCTGCTGGGTATTAAGTAGACAAACTAATAGTATGATAATGATGATCAAGGATGCTTCTTTCAAAACTGAAATTTATGGCCCCTGGGTCAGGGGTTCTGGTGCAAAGGCGGGGCTGACCACATAGCTATTCAATGTTTCTTCCATCCAAAAGTAAAATTCTTATATTTAAACACAAACCAAATTCAAACATTGGAAGGTTGTTACATGATACTCAGGTGACCTATAAGGCCCCTGGGCCTCTTGTTAACTTCTTGATAACTATCATTCCAATTCTTTTCATATTTGGTATGAAGCATCTTTGGAACAAGGGAGACATAAATTGTGAATTTCAGCATTCCTGCACCCCTGGGGTCTTAAGGGTGGGGCAAAAACTGCCCAAAATTGACCAATTTTCAAAAATCTTCTTCTCAAGAACTGCACATGTGTAAGAAAAACTAAATGCATGGTGATGGAGAACAGGAAGAGCTCTACTAAAATTGTAAATTTCATGATCCCCGGGGTAGGGGTTCTGACCTCAGGGCAGGGCCAAACTTGGTATATAGTGTTTATGTGTAAAACACTTAAATAATATCTTCTTTAGTGCTGTTGGTACTAAATTGAAAGTAAATGGATAGAGCAGATAGTCTTTTACCAAGATTGTAAATTTGATGATCCCCGGAGTAAGGGTTCTGACCCCAGGGTGATATACTGCATAAAATCTAAATGCAATCTTAGGAATACCAGAAAAGGATGTACAAAAAATGGTTAATTTCAATCAAAACTCAGATTTATGACTTAAGGAGTCCAAATTAGTCATGTTTTGATGTTTTAATGTTAATACACCTATTATTTAAAGCCTTTCATAAGTGTATGCACTTTTGAAGGCAGTGAAGTTTTAAGAACACATCTTGTTTTATACTGTTGTTGAACATTAGAATTTAACTTAGATATTCAGAACAGGAAATTTTTTCTAGATTTCATAGCCCATGGAAGTAGTGATACTTTTTCACTAGTATTCAGGTGACTGATAAGGCCTGTGGGCCACTTGTTATTGGGAAAAGTGCAAGTTGAATTGGAAAAAAAATGGTAATTTTTGGGAGGGGAAAAGGCTGATATTTGGACCTAAAATGGGTCTTTAAAAATCACTGCTGTAGTCACAAAATCTGTGGAATTTTGTACCAGCAGTTTTCAATACATTGAGAAAATTATACTAATTGTGAATTCTGTGTGATATGAATGACAAGTTAAAATAAATTGTTATGCAAGCATGATGTAGATATGTTTAAAGCTGCTGGAAAGGACTTGGTGCATTGGAAGCCTAATTTTGCCCCATGTCCAAAAAATATTCCTCAAAATTCTTTCATAGGGTGTATGCTTTCATAAAATGACTATCATTTGTTCATAAGAAGTTTTACTTATGTATAATACATATGTAAATACAGTATAGTTTATGCTAAGGCCACACCAATTTGTAAAATAGTTCTTCGGATTTTCAAACAAAAAAAGTGAGGCGAGAGGGCGAAATTATTTTACAAATATTATTTTTAATTTTGGAGATAAAAATTATGAGGCGAGCGAATACAAAGAAATATAAATATTTTTAATTGAATTAAGTGTGATTTTAAAAAGCGGGCGCCTAAAAATAAAGATCTAAAATCATCAGATATCATTTGTTTACCACATAAACTTAATATTTTTCAATTTTGTTGATATAGTTTACAATAAATAAGAAGTATTTCAGGTTTCAAAGACTTATTTTCTTTATACCTAATACATGTACTTTGCAATATTAACTGATAAGGTCTTTTTGAAGAATTTTATTTAAGTTTCATTTCTACAAACTTTCGATTCAGAGATATGCATATTGCTAGGGACACATCCAGTTTTGACATTCATTGCAAATGCAATATCCATTGCACACGCTTTGAGCATTTTCTTGAATTTTGATATGACATCACCAAACCTTTTGTGAATTTGTCGTTAACTGTCGGTCCGGTTTAAAATAGTCCTCGATCAGTACCCCTTGCTTGTTGTAAGAGGCGAGTAAATGGGGCGGTCCTTCAGATAGGACTGAAAAAACTGAGATCCTTGTCACAGCAGGTGTGGCACGATAAAGATCCCTCAGTGCCATAAGCGCTGAGCATAGGCCTAAATTTTGCAGCCCTTCACCGGCAATGGTAACGTCTTCATTTGTCATTTGTCAGCATATACATCAAGGTTATTTGTGCGCTTGTTGTAAAAACTAAAAAAAATATTTACGGGTATTTTTGAACACGCGGGCGGATATTATTTTTTGATAATATTATAATTTGGATTTGTTACAAATAGAAGCGGCGAATCCGACGAACTAGATTACAAATTGGCATGGCCTAACGAACCATTATTAGGTTACTCTTTATACAATGTCATGAACTCTTAAGAAGGCTATGTCATGAACTCATTATTGAAATAAACTATCTTATTTTGTCACTTTTTTTTACAGTGGAACCCCGTTATTACGTTTTCCATTTTGTCACGATAAAATAACGTAATACCGGGGGCAACGTAATAAACGTTCCCAGTTAAATCCATTAAAATATCATTTGGAAATTGTATATCGTCCGTTGGTACTCCGTGAAGGGGTCTGTGAATATATCTTTACTGTTTCTTTGTTTAAAAGACTATGATACTTTGTTTTATTTACATCTTATCTTTAATGTCCGTAATTCTTCATGTTCTTATCCCTTTTCTTTATTTCGGTGTAGGATACATAAAGATGTTTTGATAAACGCCATTTTGTTCAACTTTAAAACAATGCGTTCATGTAAATTTCTCTCAATAACTCGTTCCGGTTCGTATTCAACATTCGTATTAAAAAATAACAAAACATCGTTTTTATTAAGTTCTCTAATTACACAATACACAACACAATAAAAAAAAAATCCCACCCCAAAAACAACAAAACTATAGACACAAAATGCACACGATACCCAACACTTGCACACTTCTCACCAACGATAAACATGCACGGAGAACAATTTAAGCGCAATCCACATAAAAAAAAAAAAATAATAATGATGCACGAAGATTTCATTTATAATGCTAAATGATGGCACTAAAATCACGTGCGCATCAAGGGATTTTAAAATATTCACTGAGGTAAATGCCGTGCACAAATCGGCCGATAGATTGGTGTATGTATGGACAAGATTTACGAACACCCAAGCTGCATGTCCAAACAACGAACAATTTTTTTAATTGAACACCTTTAGTCACCTATGTCCAAGCAGTTAACCAAGCGGTTGTAACATTGCTACGATAAATTTTGTCTTTCTTGTTTGGTACCAAAGCTGTCCGTGAAAAGAGTTTTAATAGCGAAGGTAATCACACTATGCTGAACACGCAGGTGGTTGAGAAATTATTTCTTTGATTATCAAAATATGAAAAATGAAGTAAATTTCATAGAGTACAATTTCTAAATAAACATTATTTAATTGTTTATCACTGGCTTCTATACAGGGTATTCACCTGTATTGATGTCACTAGATCTATGGAAGCGTGATCAGTCAAGCGTCTCTAATCCCCAAACAGACCAGGAAATTTACGTGGTGACTGCCTGGGGCAGTCAAGGTGTGAATGGCTTATTATTTTGAGAATCACTATTGAATAATTAGGGGTTTATTACGTTTTTGTTGGAATATTTACAACGTAATACCGAGTCCCGGCATTTTAGGACAACGTAATAACGAGGTCTATTTTATATAGGTTTGTTAAGAAATGGTTTTGTGCTTTGAAATTCCAACGTAATATGCGGACTAACGTAATAAAGGGGGAACGTAATAACGGGGTTCCACTGTAGTTCTATTTAGCAAATATGCATTATGATTTTTATTTGAAAGTTTTAGTTGACTCACTCCAAAAGTGTAAAGTTTTGGTCAACTGATCAGAAGATGATACATTATGACAGAATGTACAGTTTGAATAACAATTTGTGTAATTGTATTTAGTAATTGTAGAGCAACCCATATTCATTCAATTTCACCGTTCAGCATTTGGTTTGTGTCATTTACATTTGGATTAAATTGCATTGTTTTAATCTAAACTAAATGAATGGTGTGTGGGTACATTAAGCTATACTTATGTGTGTAAACATTTTTATTTTTTGATTGCACTAAAGGAATCTTTGGCG
Source organism: Ostrea edulis (assembly GCF_947568905.1). NCBI lineage: Eukaryota > Metazoa > Mollusca > Bivalvia > Ostreida > Ostreidae > Ostrea > Ostrea edulis. Next base: position 17,269,992 of record NC_079171.1, read on the forward strand.
AATGCACACATGCTAAACAATGCTGTGTTGGATTACTTGAAGAAAGCATGCAATTCATTCAGAAATCATGTGGAAAGAAATATTAAAAAACAATCTTCAAAAGATTTTTTTGAATCCAAGACTGACAATAGGACTGAGAGTGAAGCTTACAGGAAGTGATAAGATTTACAAACATTATGATAAGTTCTACACACAATTTGACACTGTCACATTGAAAAAGATGATTGAAAATAATCTTGCAGGCACTATCCAATGTATGTACATGTATATTTCTTATCACCCATTATTTGAAAAAAGATATAATAATTATTTCTTAAATAACAAATCTTTATACACATGGGAGAGGGTCATATATTTTGGTCATGGTTTTCAACAATGAATCAGGTCATTCAGGATCTAAATCCATGCATGATTCGTGTATAGTCCTTTTGTGATATTTTGTGTACATGCCACTAAATGCTAAGTAAATGGTGGGTGGGATGGGTTAAGTGTGTAAATGCAGGAAAGGAAAGGCCCCATATGTGTGAAAATCATGCTCTACTTAAACACCTGTTCCATGATTAAAGGATGAAGATAGTAACCAATACCTATTTATATATATCTCTCTCTGGTAAATAGGATCATGACAAAATATATGTATCTCTGGTAAATCAGATCACGACAAAATACACGTAGAACACTTTCCAGTTCATGTGAATTAACACATGTAAGATGATTCTACAAACAATTATTTCAGGCACATAGCAGCAGGGGAACTTGGCCCCCACTTTTTAGGTCACCTGAATTCATTCAGGTGACCTATTGCTATCTGTTTTTGTCCGTCGTCGTTCGTCGTGCGTTAACATTTGAACATTTTCAGCTTCTTCTCTGAAACCCCTGAACCAATTTTGGCATATAGCATCTGTGAGTGGAGGGGAACAAAAATTGTGAAATTCGTGGTCCCTGTCCCCCTGGGGCCTGAGGGGTGGGGCAAAAACCATCAAAATGAGTGTAATTTTAAAAAATCTTCTTCTTTACTCCTGGACATCAAGAAGCCAAACTGTGGGCATAATTATAATGAGCGTTGAGCCCTCTACCAAAATTGTGAAATTCATGGCCCCTGGGGCAGGGGTTCTTGTGTTAGGGTGGGGCTCTATTGGTCATATAGTGAAAATGTAGAAATTCTTTGAAAATCTTCTTCTCTGTCTCTGGGTATTAAGTAGACAAACTAATAGCATGGTAATGATGAGCAAGGATGCCTCTTTAAAAATTGTAAAATTCATGGCCCCTGGATCAGGGGTTCTGGTGTGTTAGGGTGGGGCTCTTAATTGGTCATATAGTGAAAATGTAGAAATTCTTTGAAAATCTTCTCCTCTGCTGCTGGGTATTAAGTAGACAAACTAATAGTATGATAATGATGATCAAGGATGCTTCTTTCAAAACTGAAATTTATGGCCCCTGGGTCAGGGGTTCTGGTGCAAATGCGGGGCTGATTGATTATATAGTGAAAATGCAATATTTCTTTGAAAATCTTCTGTTTTTGTCCATCGTCGTGCGTTAACATTTGAACATTTTCAGCTTCTTCTCTGAAACCCCTGAACCAATTTGAACCAATTTTGGCATATAGCATCTGTGGGTGGAGGGGAACAAAAATTGTGAAATTCGTGGTCCTTGCCCCCCTGGGGCCTGAGGGGTGGGGCAAAAACCATCAAAATGAGTGTAATTTTAAAAAATCTTCTTCTTTACTCCTGGACATCAAGAAGCCAAACTGTGGGCATAATTATAATGAGCGTTGAGCCCTCTACCAAAATTGTGAAATTCATGGCCCCTGGGGCAGGGGTTCTTGTGTTAGGGTGGGGCTCTATTGGTCATATAGTGAAAATGTAGAAATTCTTTGAAAATCTTCTTATATTGGTTTTATCTAAGGAGTAAATAACCCTTTTCTTTATGATGTCTCAGACCTAGGTTTTTTAAAAAGGATTATGATTGAACATAAAAATGACACATGTACTTCATGACCACATAGCTATTCAATGTTTCTTCCATCCAAAAGTAAAATTCTTATATTTAAACACAAACCTAATTCAAGCATTGGAAGGTTGTTACATGATACTCAGGTGACCTATAAGGCCCCTGGGCCTCTTGTTTCTTAAACAAATGATTTGTCTGCTTCTTGGTCGGGGCAGACGTCTTCAACGACGAACATCACGCTCATTTTCTCTTACTCGCCTCAAAAATGCAACCTGCAGCGCGGCCATTTTGAACGAACTTAGCGACAGTCTTAAATAGTTAAGACAGCTTTAAGGCAGTCTTAAAATATAAGACAAAATACCCATCTTAAAGTAGACCTATACTCGGCCTACGTCAGAATCAAATGTAAATGTGGTACCACGCTTCCGTTTTCCGAAATGTGATATTTTAATGATATCCATTTGATTTTTACATGGCGATACGAGATATGAATATCCGATATCAATTCCTTCCTGGTTGTTCTTATCTTTTTATCAGTCAAATCTTAAGTTGAGATTTTGTGGTGTGTTTTTTTTTTAAAGGGGAGATAGAGATGATTATACTTTAGAAAAAATCGGTTGGAGAACAAACAACATTTTGGTGGATGAGGGTGTGTCAATTACATTGTACATGTATGTCCATGAGGCATTCAGTGTACACTGACTATTTATGTATGTAAAAGTTTTACTATGATCCAAATGTTCAACATATGGAATTGCGGGGCATCAGAAAGTGGGGGGAGACAGATGGGAAAGGGGGGGAGGTCAGACCAATTCAGATTTTCACGAGCATCATAATAATATTTCTTTTATGAGGATCTGGGTTAGAATAGGTTCCAAATTATCATCAACAAATACATGGTACGCTCGTGTAAAAAAGAAAAGTTCACATTTTGCTGCTTCAGTGACCACAGATATCGTAGTTGTGTTCGCTGCTACAGTACTGTTACAGTTATTGACGCAAGCTTCAAAGATCAGCTGCAAATAATTTGTTTTATTTCACCGGCCGTCATGAATTTGTCATTTTTAAATCACCTGAGCTGAAAGCTCAAGTGAGCTTTTCTGATCGCTTTCTGTCTGTCTGTCTGTTTGTCTGTCTGTCCGTCCGTCTGTTTGTCTGTCCGTCTGTCTATTAAACATTTACATTTTCAACTTCTTCTCCAAAACCACTGGGCCAATTTTAACCAATGTTGGTACAAATCATCCTTGGGTGAAGGTGATTCAAAATTGTTCAAATGAGGGCCAACCCCCTTATCCAAGGGGAGATAATAGCAAATCAGTAAAAATACACTGAACATTTTTAAAAATCTTCTTTTCCAGAACCAGTAAGCCAATTTCATTCAAACTTATTGCAAATCATCCTTAGTTGAAGGGAATTCAAAATTGTTCAAATTAAGGGCCAGGTTCTCTTCAAAGGGGAAATAATCACAAAAGTGTAAAAATAGGGTGGGGTCATTTAAAAATCTTCTTCTCATGAACCACTGTACCAGTATAGTTGAAATTTATGTGGAAGTTTGCTGACATAATGGAGATTCAAGTTTGTTCATATCATGGCCCCCAGGGGTTGGATGGCGCCACAATAGGGGAAACCATATTTTATATGTATTTATATAGGAAAAATCTTTTAAAATCTTCTTCTCAAGAACCATTGAGCCAGAAGAGTTCAAATTTACATGGAAGCTTCCTGACATAATGCAGATTCAAGTTTGTTCATATCATGGCCCCCGGGGGTCGGGTGGGGCCACAATAGGGGAAACCACATTTTATATGTATTTATATAGGAAAAATCTTCTTCTCAAGAACCATTGAGCCAGAAGAGTTCAAATTTACATCGAAGTTTCCTGACATAGTTCGAATTCAAGTTTGTTGAAATCATGGCCCCCGGGGTGTCAAGTTTTGCCACAATAAGGGAAACCGTATTTCATATGTGTAAATATATGATAAATTTTTAAAAATCATCTTCTCAAGAACTACTTTGCCAAAAAAGTTGAAATATACATGGAACCTTTTTGACATAGTGCAGTTTCAAGATTGTTCAAATCATGATCTCCGGGGGTCAGGTATGTCCACAATAGGGGAAACCGTTTTTCATATGTGTTAATGTAAGATAATTAATCTTTAAAAATCTTCTCAAAAAAACCACTGTGCCAGAAAAGTTGAAATTTTCGTGGAACCTTTATGACATAGTGCAGATTCAAATTTGTTCAAATCATGGCTCCCGGGGGTCGGGGTGGGTCCACAATAGGGGAAACTGTATTTCATATGTCTTAATATAGGAAATCTTCTTCTCAAGAACGACTGTGCCAGAAAAGTTGAAATTTACATGGAAGCTTTATGACATAGTTCAGATTCAAGTTTTTCAAATCATGGCCCCCGGGGGTCAGGTGTTGCTACAATAGGGGAAACCATATTTCATGTGTGTTGATATAAGAAAAATCTTTAAAAATCTTCTCAAGAACCACTGTGCCAGGAAAGTTGAGATTCACAAGGAAGCTTTATGATAATCTTCAGATTTACTTAAGTGACTCAGGTGAGCGATGTGGCCCATTGGGCTTATTGTTTCCTCATCCTCTCTCCTTTTTCAAAATTATTGGGGCGGCATTTATTAGTTCCTTATTGAGATTGCATCTACTACACGTGCATACATCCAATTTATGTACATGTAAATGATTTCATGACCTGTAGAGATTCATATAAAACTTTGTCTCAGGATATAAGATATATCACACATTACACATATACATTAATCATATAAGCAAAATCATCAAAATTCAGTTTGTTATACTTTCGTTTTGCATTTACATTGTGCAAAGCCTCTCTAGAATTTTTTTTTTTCCAGATAAAATGTAAAATTTAATTGTAAACCACATGTATCTTATAATAGTTATAGTTTAGCATAGTTCAAATTATTATTCAAGGTTGTAAATATATGCTCAAACTTCACATGTCTTACGATGATATGATAATGTATAATTTTTCAAGATTTTAAGGGGGGGGGGGGTGTACTTGTTTTAGAGCTGATAGCTTCTTTAAAAAATAAGTCAACATATGATTTTCTTGCTCAAATCCTTATTCTAAGATAATAATCTGTAAATCAAAAACAATTTATTCAAGGTTTAGTCCATAAAAATTATGGAAAAGACCAATATTGACTTCAAATGGTATTTCCTACAATATTTCGTTTAACATGTTTGGGCTCATAAAGTATATATACATTGTGAAAATATTTATTCCAATTTATTAGAATAAATGATTACATATACCATTAAATAAAGGGTATATAGTCTATTTTGCTTATTACAGCTAGCCCATTTGTTTGGGAAAATAATAATGAATAAGAAAAATAAGAAGGAGGAGTGCATTTTCCTTAATGTTGATGGGGTGCTTTTGAGAAGCAATAACAATGGAAATAGCATGTCAACATATATATTTTCCAATGTCTATCTATTACTGGAATGTATATTTATTTTGTAAAGGCAATTTTTTCATGATTGAGACCATTTAAGGCTGAGTATAGATCTACCTGAAGTCTTAAGTGATTTTTTTGTGATCCACTTTAGGACCAGTCTTAAGATTAAGTGCAACTTTATTGATGTAAGACAATCTTAAGTTTAAGACAGTTTCGTGATCCCGGAGCCAGCTCTTTCTTAAGGTGTACGTGTGTCCAACCTTTAAAGTTATGTAAGTGTTAATTTAAATTTAATGGAAGGATGTTACACTGAGTGATAATTTATTGGCATTTTAAATTGTTCTTATATATGCAAATTACCATATTATTTATTGTTTTAAAAGACATCTTGCGGTACAGCTTTAGCTTCTTTATGTCTTACAGTCCTGCCGCCTGTGCTGGTCCCTAGACATACAGAGGTACCAGACAAGATGCCACAGCTTGAAAATTATGCCATGACAGTTCCCGAAAACACAGACTTTCCCACTGGAAATAATGAGATTTTCAATCTTCCAGGTATGAAATATGTTATTGTAGGTTTTGTTATTTCTACAAGAGCATATGTATTAGTAAACTGCCTGTTGTCTGTCAGTTTGTTTATATATGTCTGGATTCACTTATATCACTTACTTTGTTAAGCGGAACATAATTCTTTGACCACTGTCCACCACCACTCTGATCTGTCAGGTGCCCACCACTCAGATCTGTCAGGTGCCCACCACTCTGATCTGTCAGGTGCCCACCACTCAGATCTGTCTGTAGTCTTCTTCTGTAGCTATCCATCTCTTTCATCTCATTCTTCACCATCTGTTACCAACAGTGTTCGAAATCCAGAAGTTTTTGCCATGGAACTAAAGGCCCTACACCAGTCCTTACAAGGCAGTGTAAGCCCAATAATTACCATCACAAGGCAGTGTAAGCCCAATAATTACCATCACAAGGCAGTGTAAGCCCAATAATTACCATCACAAGGCAGTGTAAGCCCAATAATTACCATCACAAGGCAGTGTAAGCCCAATAATTACCATCACAAGGCAGTGTAAGCCCAATAATTACCATCACAAGGCAGTGTAAGCCCAATAATTACCATCACATATTTTGGAAAAATAAAGGCCTAAAAATTGTTTCCAGAGGCTCAGCATTCATCATGAATTGCCATGTGTTTACCAGTTTGGGTAAAATGAGTTCAGGTTGTTGTCACAACTCACAAGTAATGATGGGGGATTTAACCGCCTAATGTGGGGAAAATTCAATCAACATTTTAATGATATTGGAAAAAATAAAATATTGAAACACATATATCGTATATCAGGTTTTTTCCGCGTGTATCTAATTTCTACTTTGTTCGCGACGATTTCTGAAACGCGGAAAATAAATCCGCGTAAATTTCATACAACATTTTGTTTTTGTAATAGAGTTATATAGCATACAGATAATGGTGCAGTGAAAGTTCTGTGTTCAATATGTTTTGTTTCCCCCTATATCTGACAAGCGCCAGGTAACAGTTATGGGAGCCTTGGTGTTTATTTAATAAAAGACGAGCTAATTAAATGGGTTACGGTCTGTAGTCAAGGTATAATTATAACTGAGATACTCATACATGTACATATAACGGTACATGGTTGATGGCCGTTTTAAACTGAAAATGATTATCGATAAATATTTTGTACTAGTACCATTATAGCTAACGAACAATGATTTACGTTACTATACCTCCAAATTGTACATATTTACAATATACTTGAGTGTAA